>NC_081409.1:564037322-564337322 GCF_030272615.1 Cryptomeria japonica | reverse complement strand
CATGTCAAGAAGGTGCTTTCAACTTGGAAGAATCCATCTTTGAACTGAAATAATATAGAATTTCGTTCATATTGTATCCATCTTTGAACCGAAATGTTCGTGTTTACCAGGAGCAGAGTTACGCAATCTGACGTCATCACATCTCATGACGTCAGGATGACATCACTTGCCCGTCAGCACCTACGATGAGACCGCCATGCATACTCATATGTCAAGGTAAGTTGTGATTCTTATAAATTGGGCGGACCTCTCCTTCAAACCTCATTCAAGTGCCACAATTACAAGATATTTCATTATTTGCATAGAAAAGTTTGAAATTTTTTAAGGATGAGTGACATGACTCCCTTTGTGACACCACGCGTTGTAGCAAAGCAGGTGCTGTCCAGAGAACAATATGAAGGAGAAGGAGCCATTGTCAGGCGCAGTATTGGCAGGTACCCACTTCCACTACTTCATTTCCTACTTTTTATATCCTTTTAAGATAATTTAGATCTGCCGGTGACATTTTTTAGACTGCTTGATCTAGCAAACCCCATTATCATCATTCTTTCTTTTGTCCATCTGATGAAATTCTTTGTTGTGAACAGACCAGAGTTGAAGTCTTTGGACCCCTTTTTGTTACTGGATGAATTCTCAGGTTGGTTGGTCTCTACCCAAAACCATTGCTGACAAGTGTAATTGTATTTCATTTAACAAATCGAATGTGTATGTGTGTTGCAGTAAGTGCTCCCGCTGGCTTTCCAGACCATCCTCACAGAGGTATATTTATTTATATGTTGGATCTTGACACCTTGTAACTCCGTTTTCTTTGCTCTCTTCATACTGATGATTTGATAATATGATTTGGGCAGGTTTCGAGACAGTGACATACATGCTGGAGGTACCATCTTTTGTCCCTCTCTTTCTCATTTTTAAGAACACCAAAGCTGCAGGGGTTGAGTATGGCCGGTGGGTAGATGTTTTCAATGTAAAATACAGTTAAGGTGGAAATAGATGAGCCATGGCTTTTGGGAGGATTTGATACCGAAGATCTTAGCTTTATTTTAGCTTTATTTTATTTTGATGATGGTTCATAAAGTGTGATCTGAATTCTTGATTTTAAATAAATTTGATACAATCAAATTTAAAAATTACGTTGTGTTCATTTTCAAACTATAATTTGATTATCCAGGACTGCTGCTCATATCTGTGGGGTTTTTCAAGTTTTCTAAGAGAATGTTGTTTGTTTTTTAAATACAGGGAGCCTTTACACATGAGGACTTTGTAGGACATAAGGGCACCATCAAGGCTGGCGATCTGCAGGTTTTGAATTTATTGTTCTCCACTAAAACAGTCGCCGGCATAATTATAGTACTTCTCTCCTTTCTGTGATGGTCATGTGCTGAGGATTTTTATTGCAATGATTTGTGTAGTGGATGACTGCAGGCCGGGGTATAGTCCACTCTGAAATGCCGGCTGGAGAAGGATTGCAACATGGTTTGCAGTTGTGGGTAAATCTGGCTGCCAAAGATAAGATGTGAGTGCCTTCTCAACTTAAAATCCTTAAAATATCAAGGACCGATTTCCCAGAAAAGAAAACTTTCATGTTTTAATTGTGATGTTTTTATGGTGGTCAGGATTGAGCCTAAATATCAAGAACTTGAGGGCAAAGACATACCCAAAGTTGAGAAAGATGGAGTGAAGGCGACTGTTATAGCAGGAGAAGCTTTGGGCATCGAATCTCGTGTCTATACAAGGACTCCTACAATGTATTTGGATTTCAAAATGGAGGCACAAGCGGTGCTTCACCAGCCAATTCCAGAGGGTTGGAATGCATTTGTGTATGTGTTAGAAGGTGAGGCTAGCTTCGGTACTCCGAATTCACCTCCTGTGGGAGCTCATCATACACTTGTATTGAGCAGTGGTGATGGGGTGAGTGTGTGGAATAACAAGCCCTGCAGATTCGTAGTAATTGGAGGGCAACCCCTAAATGAGCCAGTGGTACAACATGGACCCTTCGTGATGAACACCAGACAAGAGATAGTGCAAACAATTCAAGATTATCATTTGGGTAGAAATGGATTTGAGAGAGCCAATGTATGGCATTCCCAGATTGCTTAAACTTTATTTTTATTTCACTTTCAGTCTGTATCCAATCACCACTAGTGGTTGATTCCATGTGAATTTGAAGGTCTATTCCCAACATGAGTAGGGATATTCTCTGTAGACAACGACGGGGCCTCCTTCCAGCACTCCCTTTCTAAGAAAATTATTCTTATGGATGCTGTGGGGAAACCTTAGCTTACATTGCAGTGTAAGTTAACAACATTTCGAAAAATTGTATTCGTTTTTTAGAATTCATTTGCCCTGTTTTGGGAGCTCGCCCATTTTTCTCAGATGGGGTATATTTCTATATAATTGATAATAATAAAGTATGAAAAATGCATTTATATGTTTTTAGAAAAATCTGTTGAACGTGTATCATCTATATTTTCTCTATTAAGTGATTGTTGATATAGTTTTTCCTTGGGCGATTATAAACTATCACATCTTGCTTTAAATAACATAAATGGACATATTAAAAAAAATAGTTTGTAAATTTTATGATTGTAGGGACGGAATTAGTAGGGAGAAATATAATAGTCAATTTAACTATCACTCTAATAGAACTACATTTAAAATTTAAGATTTCATTGGCATCACTATAATTATGTTATATAAGGAATATTATAGTATAATATAAAATAAGTTTAGCACTAATATTTAGATTGAAATTGGACATATGTTGAAACAGAAATAATAAGGATTATGGATTTTGTATCTTATAATGTGAACTTTATTTAATGATTTGGTCCAATAAGATAGATAGTTGTAAATAAAAAAGAATCTAGATTACTAGTTAAAAGGTTGAGATGATTGAATCCTAATAAATTGGGCGTTTAGAAAAAAAATATGATTCTTAAAATATCCTCCTAGTGTTGAGAAATTAGAAATGATAGATACAAATATAGAGTCAAATGGCTATCAAATCATAAGTGGAAAGGTCTAAATAGAGAAAGACAAGTTTTAAAGGATAAATTGGAGCCTTTCAATAAATAAATGTTTGAAGAGTATTTTAGAATGACATACCTTACAATATGTTAGCATTGATCATTCATTACAAACCATAGATGCACATACATTTGATGATGTCGGCTACTAATATTCAACATCAACATATTAACATATATTTTAACTTTGCATATTTCATTGCTAAGGTAATCCACAAAGAATTGGTGTGTTTGAAGGTTGATGATAAGATCATGTCTTTCAAGTGATATGGCATGCTATGCCATATCTTTCTATATATTGGAGGAGATATTTGGGACTATTCTCTCTATATGAGACATAAGAACTAATAGAAGGAAATATCATGCATATCTAATGATAGGCTTATTTTTTTTTCACACTACTAATCATTAGACTATGGCATATTTGAGAGATATTTTTGTAGAAAATGTTGATGTTGTTAAGTCATAAGATGATGAAATATTCTAAGAATTTTACTATATTTTAAGGCTCAAGGAATTATAGCTTGAAGTAGGGTATGACCACAATCAAGGTGATTGGTTCTTTCATTTAGATAGAACAATCATCAATATCTATGACAATAGAGTATAGGCAAATGTTCAACCTAGGTGGGTCTTTGAAGGATGGCTTTCCTTGAGATCATGTGGTAGTTAATGAGGCTAATATTTTTTTATTTGAGGCAATAGAAGAATTCCACCAACATTGAAATTATCATAATTTATAATTACTTCAAAGGAAGGAATAGAACTATTGGGTTTTAAATTAATGAAGCATAGGATGAAAAAAGAAAGGAATTTAGGTATTTTGATCTAGAGAATTATATTTATAAGGTTGGAAAGGTAGTGAGAAAATATACTTTGGACATCAACTTGATTAAGCTAAATACTTGATTAAGATTGCTCCAACAAGATAGAAACTAACAACAAGAGATATAAATGGCTCAAAATTCTCCTTGGAGAAAGAAAGAGGAAAACCTATGATTATTCAATTAAATTAAATATCATTTTCTGATATTGTAGATAATGTTGTGTAATATAATGTAGTTTGGGGTTTTTTCCTTCAAGAATTGTCACAAGGCTAATTGTTCAAGATCTTATAATGGAGCCACAATATCTAGAGATTCAAGAAAGGCAACAATCTATGTATTGATCTCTAATGGTACATGTAGAAATATGAGATGACCTTCCTTGGGTAGGGGAAATAGAATTAGAGAGAGATCAACCTATAGTTGACTATCCCATTATAGAGAAAGTTGGAGAAAATATAATTGGCATTCAAGAAATCATCAAGGCATTGACTCATCCTAAAGACACATTAATTGAAAGACATTCATACACAAATAATAATGATGAATTTAGAAGAAGGGGGTAAATCTATGCATGATGTGATCACTTTAACTAAAGTAATTTTTTTAATTTGTTTGTGAGTTCTTTCAATCCACATTGTTTAAAGAACTGATATTAAAGACAAAATCAAAGGTACTTATGCAAATGATTGAAGATGGAAAAAAATAAATAGAGAAGATGATAATGAGAATATATAGCTCAAAGTATCCTAAAGGATGTTGACTTTGATGCAAGAAAGACTACTCTAGATGAGGTTAGAAGACTATTCATAAAATGTGGTTTGCTACTCTTACTATTATTGGATATAGCTTTGTTTTATAACCTTCAACTCTATAAGATAATAACGAAATGATGATGATATCTAAAAATCTAAGGAGCGAGAAAAAAAGGTACATTTTTTGGTTAGGTTTTAGTATAAATTATGAAACCTTAGCTATATTAATGATAACTCTAAAGAAAACTAAGCCTCAAGTAGTTAGAGACATAAATGAACTTATAGGGAATTTGATTATCAGAAGATTAACTGATATTCATATCACTCAATAAGTATTCTTGGCTATAAGCACAACCCTATACAATGAGGCAACAAAATAGAAATTGGAGGCAAATTTTGATAAATTATAGAAGAATCACATTGAGTTATTATAAGAATATAATAAGATAGAATCAATGGTCATCCTAAAAAATATTGTATCAAAACTTACAACATCTCCTATTAGTTTAGGAAATACATTCCACAAGACAGAAATACATTTATGTTGAGAACTGCATATATATGAAGGAGAAGCTAAAGAAAAGTCAGAATGTGGAGGTTGAGGTGAAAGAGAGAGGGAAAAGAGATAATATTGACTTAGTTAATTATCTTCTAAATTATCATGTTTTAGGGATTTTCATAAGGTGTATTAAGCTTGGGGATGTTATGATAATTTGTTTAAAGACTAAGTAAGACAAGTCAATGATGAACCGACCTCAAGGTAGATATTGAGTGTATGAATTCCACATATGCTGACTATGAGAAAGATTCATAACATTGCATGATTTAATTTCAATGCTCCTATTGAAATATCAAGTACTTGTGAGGTCAATAAAGAATTTTTAATGACATCTCTATATTTAAGGGAATATTTGATCTAATGATAAATAAAAAATTAAGTAGTTTCAAGGCCCTTAAGGAATTTTTATTACTTCTAATACTTGATAGTGTTCATTCATTAGATGATTGGAAATATATTTATTCTATAGCATTTTTCTATCTTTAGTCACATCTATCACTCAAGAGGTTAAGGTGGATTCAATCTCATGGAACACTAAATTTGAAAGGTTGCTAGAATTAGATTCTAAATTGCATCATTTCATTAAGAAAACCAAAGTACTCCTCATTCCAAGGTACATGAAGCACATGAATAAATTGACAAAAATATTTAAGAACAATTGGCCATGAAAAGAAGAACTTTGATACATGGATGGGGAATTAGCTATAATGCGTGTATGATGTTGATTCTTCTCATCACCTAAACTCTATGAGATCTTCAAATTATTTCTGCAGGTAAATTACAAGGTACAATAGATGATTAAAAAAAAACTAATATTTATGCATAAAGGAATACTTAAGATGAATTAATCTAGATTAGGGATTTAACCAAAGGCATAATTAAGCCTAATTCATATTATAAAAGGAGACCAAGAGCTCGTAATTTTCTATACTTAGATAAAGTTCTATTAAAAAAGGTTAATTTTTTTGTTAGCATTCATAAAAGTTAGTTACTATAATGGTGCCTTGGTTTATTTGGGGTTATTCCATGTTCTCATATTTAGAACTTTATGAGTTCAAAGGGGGAAGTGACATAGTTTTTGTAAGGATCGGAAAAATTGGAATGATGAGGGTTTGGTTCACTTGGCTCTAAGTTGAAACTTGGACTAAGATATAAAATTTCCATGGAGCACACTGAATTCACTTGGACAAAAAAAGTTTTGCACCTCCATCTTTTCCAATATGAGATCTTATAAATACCATAAGGCCTATACTAGAAATGATATATTCTAATTACTCCCCTAAATCCTTCAATGTTCTATTTAGTATAGTAAATATAGGTAATATGTTGACTCTTGGTGACCACTCATGGTTATTAATTTCATAGTTCTCTCTATTAGTGGTTGGATTGTGAGGGAATAAGACTCTTCTACGTTTAAGTCTATATTTGGGGTACTACAGTTGCATTAAATCTATATTTGAAAGCATACCTTTGTATTTTTTGTGCAAATTCTTCTATTATAATATTTTATTCTTGGTTGAGATTAGATGTATATATGATATGAAACTATTGTCATCTAGCTTTTATTTAATGTAATTCTTCTCTAAAATGAATAATCAATGATTATAATTTCCTTCTTGCACTTTCATTGTGTTCAATTATATATACATCTATGTGAGAATTTATTCAAGGAGTGGTATAATTCTTTCATAAAAAATAATGAGAATATTTACTTTATAAATAGATTATTAAGTAGGATATGCCATTTGTATAAGTTGTTGGTAGGTCACATAATTTCAAGGTAATAATATATAGTCAAGGACTCATGCTATTATAACCAAATTCCATGTATTATCTCTTAAATTGTAGTCCCTAAAATAGGTATCAATCCATCTATTGTGTATCCTTATGAACCTAAAACACATTTAAAATGATAATTTTTTTTGAATAATAGTTTTTTAAAATTATTTAGTTTTTGCATACCTAAGCATAAAAGTTATAAGCAATAAATCATTTATGCTTAGAATTTTGTAGATAATTGTCAATGTATGAAAATTCATATTTATTTAACACTTGGTATAGCTTTTGTATGTATTTTTGGTCAATATTGTAAATGGATACTCACCTTAGTCTTAAAAAAGCTAAAGTGTAAGAGAGATAGGTCTTAGGATCTCTCTCATTCATTGGCCAACTCTTGAATAGTTCTAAGCATAAGATCTTAAAAAATATTTAGAAACCACTAAATATACGTATCTCGACCGATGGAAAGTCTCATCGGGGAAATGGAAAGGAAATTCTAGCTCAAGTGGTTTCCCCTATTCCCAATAATTGTGAAGCTCATGCAAACCCTTCTAAAGGACAAGAAGGTTCTAAGAAAGTCAAGAATGTGGTGGGGGTTGAAGGAAATGTTGCTCTTAAACAAAAACCTCGGATGTCACTATTTGAAGTGAAACCAAGTGGAAAATTAGTGTTCCCACCAGTCAACAATATTTTAGATCCGGCGAAGGGTAAGTTTTCCATCTTGGTTCCTGACATGGTTACTGATCATAACATTTCTCTTATGGATAGGACGCTATTTGGTAAATTTATGGGCCCCAGGCCTAACATAGAAGTAGTTAGGGCATTTGTTAAAAGGAAATTGAGAACAAATGGCCAGGTTCTTGTCTCAGTTCTTCCTAAGGGCTATTTTGCCTTCGATTTTTCTTGTAAGGAAGATATTCAGGCTGCTAAAAGTGGAGGTCCATGGGTTATTGGAAAATCTTCCTTGGCTCTTAAGAAATGGACTACTAACCTGGATCTTTTGGACTCCATCTTTGAAAATGTCCTAGTTTGGGTTAGACTTCCTAGCCTACCAATGGAATACTGGAATGAATCTATGTCTTTAGTGGCCTGGCCAACTCTTTTGGAGAACTTCTGTCTATAGAGCCCATGATGACAACCAGGTTGAGGGTGGTATTTGCTAGAATCTATGTGGGTGTGTCCTAGAATACATATTTACCATCTTCTATTGAAATTCAATCAAAGTTGGGTACTTGGATTCAAGCTATAGTGTTTGAATCAATCCCTCTTGCATTCTTTACATGCAGAAAAATGGGGCACTAGGCTAAGAGATGCCAATTAAATGTCAGGAAGGAGAAATAGATTCCTCAGCCTAAGCCCAAGTGGATTTAGAAAATGAAGAATAAATGGGAAGGGACTAGAAATGAAGTCCATTTGATTGGGGAAAAAGAAAGCAACAATATTGTTAAGCCCATGGAGGCCCCAAAGAAGGAGAATGTTCCAAAGATCCAAGCGGTCATGGAAACCAAGGAGCCAGTCTCCAATATTCCTATCCCTATTTTAGGTGAAACTGAGAAGGGAGTGATGGGTTTGGAAGACATCCATAGTCAAGAATATTCTATCTTAATCAAGGAAATCATGCTGAATGTGGATATTAGGGTTCCCTATATTTCTGCAGTCTCTAATGCCAAGGATGCTCCAAGCCAGGACCCTTCTTGGTGCTCTAACTCCCAAGTATTTGTTAAGGATACCTATGGAGACTCAAGAAAAAATCAAGGGACCTCTAGTGAGAACTCTAGTTAGAATAATCTTGGATTGATGGACACCCTACCTCCATCCCAGAGAGGTCTCCTAATGAAGATTGGGAACCAGGTAAAGAGAACCTTTGCCCTAAAAATTTGGAAAGGGAGGAGGATCATTCTCAGAACAGCAAGGAGAAAACAAGGAACAAACAACAGGAAACTCTGAGAGGAGTTTCAATTAGGTCAAGATCCAAGGTAGACTGTGGAGCCTCAAAGAGAAGTCAAGGAAGAAAATCCACAAAATGGCATAGGGAGGAGGATAGCTTTTAGGATATAGTCGATGGTTTTTAGAAAACCATACCAGAGATTTGAAAGCTCCACTCCCAGGGTAAATCATGAAAATTATGTGTTGGAATATAAGGGGCTTGAAGAGCCTCCATAAGTAGGATATTTTGCACAATTTAGCTAGGGATCATAGACAGGATATTTTATTGGTTCAAGAGTCTAAAATGTCAAAAGAGAAAGTGGAAAATATCAAAATGTTTAAGTTTTGCGGGGTGCATGGAAATAGCTCTGAGGGAGAATTTGGGGGTATTGTCACTTTTTGGAACCTGAACCTCATTAGAGGAGAACCGATTTTTGAAAGCGCTCATCATGTAGCTACTAAATTTTTCCATATAAGAGATAATTTTTGTTGGATCCAGTCCAATATCTATGCTCCTAATGGTAAAGGTGAAAGAAATATTTTTTGGCAAGATCTTATGGCTTTTCGTAGAAAGTTCAGTAATGAAAATTGTATCGTAATGGGTGACTATAATACTCAACTCAAGTACAATGAAAAATTTGGAGGCTCTTAGGTGAATCTGGAAAGAAAAATGGCCCTTCAAGACTTCATTAATTATCAGGTGCTCATGGATATTGACCTTCAAGGAGTTTCCTACACCCAGTCAAATAGGAGAATAAGTAATGAGTTTATTCAAGTTAGGTTGGACAGAGCCTTAATTTTTGACCAATGGTTCTAATCTTATTAAGTTCCTTAAAATATCTCTCAAGGATTGGCTCTGATCACTTCCCTATAAGCTTTGTGGCGGACCCCATCCAGGCCAAAATGAACTTTTTGTTCAGATTTGAACGAATGTGGCTGTCTGACCCTAAGATCTTTGAGGAAGTGAGAAAATGGTGGAATATTACAATTTTTGGAACTGCTATGTTTAGGGTGGCCAAAATATTGAGGGAGGTGAAAAATAAAGTCATAAAATGGAACAAGGAAACCTTTGGGAACATTTTTGGTATGAAGTCTGAGTTATAGATGGAAATAAAGGACATCTAAGAGAAATCTAGCTAGAAGGATATATACCTGACAACAAATTAAAGGAAAATGAGGTGCTTGGTTAGATGCATGATTTAATCTCAAAGGAAGAAGAATTTTGTAAACAAAGATCAAGAGCCCTGTAGCTCTCAGTTGGAGATAAAAATACCAAGTATTTTCACATGAAAACTCTTAAGCACAGGGAAACTAATAGCATCTCGTATATTGACTACAATGGCAATAGGTTTGATAAGGAGGAAGACATAACAAAGAATACTATCCTTTTCTTAGCAACCTCCTTAAGGTTAATGGTGGCATTAACAATGAAATTCAAGATGCCTTAACGGAGGCTGTTCCCAGTCTTGTCAAGGAATACGATAACAAAATGCTCTCCTCCATTTCATCAAGGGATGAAATAAAAAAAGATATTTTCTCCTTTGAAGGTAACAAGGCTTCAAGACCTGATGGCTTCCCTATGTTCTTTTTTCAATATTTTTGGGAAATTGTTGCTAATGAAGTTGTGAATGGTGTCATAGAATTTTTTGGGTCTAGGTGCCTTCTTAAGGAGCTTAATGCTACTTTCTTGGTCCTTATCCCTAAACGCCCCTGGAGTGGTGGATTTTGAATCTTTTAGGCCCATCAGTCTATGTAACTCCTTTTAAAAAATTATTTCTAAGGTCTTGACTTCCAGGTTGCTGAGATTATTGCCTTCCCTCATCTCCCATCAACAAAATGGTTTCGCTCCAAGAAGGTAGATCCTTGACTCTATTGTTACTATCCATGAGAATTTCCATTCCCTTATGATTTCAAAGACCGAGTGATTTCTTATCAAATTAGATATTTCAAAAGCTTATGATAGAGTTGATTGGGATTTTTTGCTCAAAATTATGAAGTTTTTTGGCTTTTGTAATCGGGTCCTCTAGTTGATTGGCCAAATTATATCTATAGCTATGATTTCCATCATGGTGAATGGCTCCCCCTCACTTTTTTTTAAGAATTCTAGAGGGCTAAGGAAGGGGGACCCTATTTCCCCAATTCTTTTTACTCTAATGGAAAAATGTCTTGGAAGAAACTTGTAGAAAATGGTAGATTGGGGAGCCTTAATAGGACTAAAACCATCCTCAAACCATATGGTGTGCACTCATCAATAGTTCATGGCTGATACCATTCTAATGGGAAGATCTATTGTTGCTAAAGCTAGGAACTTGAGAAAGGCACTGGATGATTATGAGTCGACATCTGGTCAAATGGTGAATAGAGAGAAAAGCTCATTATTCTTCTTTAATACCCCAGAGCTAAGGCAAAGCAAAATGGCCAGAATTCTTGAGTGTAGGATTGAAGCATTACCTTCTATTTATCTGGGTCTTCCTCTAGGTCTAAAGCCCCTCGATTATTTCTGGAATTCTCTGATTGATAGATTTAATAAGAAGCTGACGGGATGGAAGGGTGTTCTACTCAGTCAAGCAGGTAAGATCCAACTTCTTAAATATACTCTAGAATTTTGCTACATACGCTTTGAGTTTGTTCAAAATCCCTTCTAAATATGTGGATGCCATTGAAAAATTCAAAATAATTTCTTATGGTTGGGAGTGGAGGAGAGGAAAAGAATGCCACTTATAGGTTGGGATTTGGTCTGCAGACCTTTGGGTCTAAGGACAATTAGAACCATAAACAAGGCCCTCCTTGCTAAACAAATTTGGAGAATAGTATTGTGAAAAGTAAATATCTGTCCAATCATGAATCTCTCATCTCCTTCCTTCATTCTATTAATCTTCCGCATGGGTCAGCTCTCTGGAATGATATGATCATGGGAAGAAATATTATTGAAATGGGTGCAGGCTGGTGTATCACAAATAGGAATCAATTCAGATTTTGGGAAGATAGATGGATTATGAAGGAGCCCTTACAATCCTATGAGAGCTTCTTTGCATGGAGTGATACTTGCAAAAATTTATTTGGAAGTCAGGTCAAGGATTATTGGAGGAATGGTAAGTGGGTAGATCTCTACCAGGTCAGCCTAGATTTAGCCACTATTCAAAATGCTTTGTTTGCAGTTAAAATTGGGATGAGTCAGCAAGGGGAACATCTTGTCTTGAGGCCTTCCTCCTCAAGATTCTTTTCAGTCTCCTCGGCTGTCTCTATGCTATCCCTTTCTTCTTCCCCTCCCCCTGCTTTGGCCAAAGCCTGGTTTAAACACCTTACTTCTAAGATTAATATCTTCTTTTGGATTTTTCTTCAGAATAAGCTACTCATTGTGGACAATCTTTGTAAACGTGACTTTCAAATTCCTAACAATTGTTACTTATGCAAGGAAGCAAAGAAAATGACCAATCACGTTTTTATCCATTGTCCATTTGTGCATGCAATTTGGGGAAGATTTTTCTCTCTCTGGGATATTTCTTGGGATTTCCCTGGTTCATTGCAGGAACTTTTTGCTCAATGGTATGTGCCCTCTCTTACCCCTACTATTCATAGACTGTGGTCCCCTTCTCTCTCCCATATTGTATGGGGAGTGTGGAAACAACAAAATAATAGGGTATTCAGGAACAAGGAGGATACGAAGAATGTGGTGTTTGAAAGAATTTTCAGATTAATTATGCAGAATATGAACAACATAGTTGCTAATGAGAGTAAACCATAGATAGTTGTTTCTTCCCAACATGATCTTAAGATGGCGAGAGATTAGCATATCAAACGGGATATTACAAAGGAATCTAGACAAGGGAAAAAGGATTGTGAAGGAGTTACTTGGGCCCATCCTCTTAGGAGATGGATAAAAGATAATTTTGGTAGGGTGGCCAAGGGTTACCTAGGGCCAGCCAGGAGTGGGAGAGTGTTAAGAGATCACTATGGAAACTTTGTTTCAGCAGTGGCACTCCCCTTGGGCTCTCAATCCAATAACTTAGTAGAAGCCATAGGAGCTTTCGAGGTCATTGACTTTGCTAGCAAAATGAATATTAATAATCTATGGATTGAGGGGGACTAAAAAAATATTATTTTATGCCTTTTAGGTAAATCCTCCGCCTCATTGACAATAAAAAATTGGATCGACGAAGCAAAATACCTCATTGGCAAGTTGGAGAATGTAAGAATCTCACACATGTTTAGGGAAGCAAACGTGGTCGCTAACTATTTTGCCAACGAAGGAGTTAAGCTCTCTGGAAGGCGGGCATGCCAATCCTACAAGGATCTAGAAGCAGGGGTGAAATCCTTGTAATTAGATATGATGTTATTCATGGAAATGTTGCCATTTCAAAAAATGATTAAGAGGATCAGTGCAAGGTACTGTTTCATTCAATACTTCGTCGACACCATTATTATCTCTTCTATCCGCGTGAAATGACACATTTTATGGGTTCCTAAGCTTTGTTGTAAATCTATTGCCAAGATTATCTGCTCTGCAAGTGAGAAGAAAGAAACCTGTGAAACAATGGGGGGAAATAGGAAAAGGGTGGAGCTAAAAAGTTGTGAAAAGCACCTTAAGAATCAACAAGTTTGGAATCAGATTATCAAAGGGGGGCTTAAACCTTTCCTTGATAAGCTTCATGGTGCTAAGCTCGACATTGTGGGGTAATTTAGAAGGAGGAGGGCATCATACTGTTTGGTAGAAATGTGATTATCAATGAGGGTCTAATTGGAGAAGTTATGAGCCTCTCTACTAAAGGTATGAAATTCTTCCATGACAGTAAGATTTCTGATGAAGTGGTCATGAATTTCCCTAAATCGAAGGAGGAGAGGGAAGCGCTGGTAAAGGTTTTGAACAGTTACTTTGAGGCCGACACCATTAAAAAGATCTGGAGGGAGGTTCTAAGGGTGGTGATGGAATATATAACTGTTGATGGGAGATTAACAAGGGTGTATTGGCTATCACTTCGTCCTTCTCAACCACTTAGGTAGAAGGTCAGGGTTCTTTCCCCTATTATTTGTTGTGTTCTCTTAAACACTGTTAGATGCAATGATAGTCCCAAAGACACTAAGAGAGGGGGGGGGGTGAATCAGTGTCTAACCGGTTTATGAAATATTTGAACTTATTTATAACTTTGTAACCTAAATTAATGTACCGGTAAACAAGTAATAGTGCAGTAAAGAGAATTAACAGAGACAGCATAAATGCACACCATAACACAAGATATTTTGGTGAGGAAACCCGATAAGAGAAAAACTTCGGTGGGATTTTTGACCCACAATATTTACTCACTGGTCAATATGAATATTTATATTACTTACAATAGGAGCCTACACATGCAGGAAGGCCAATAGCCTAGAGCGTACTGCTCAATGAAAGAGTCTCACTGAATACAATATGGATAATTAAATCCAAGATAATGTACTGCTCAAAATATCATCTCCAATGCTTGGTTAAGTACCAGTTTAAGCTCTGTCAGTTACCTTAACCAAAAAAATTTTGCTATCTTTTACATAACCACTTCATACATTCACTATATCACCTTCTTACATATTCTATATCTCATTATTACAAAATGATCTATAAGATCTCATACATATATGAGTCTTTTACAATACATCATGTCGACTTACAAAAATTAATTACATTACAATATAATTCACATAAATAAAACTTTGTCTCAAGTCGGCCTGAGTTCCAGTATACTTCATTGCCGATGTAATCTGGATGACAATGAATGTGCCTATCGGTGCCAGTAGATGATGTCTATTTTGCCAGTGAATGTGTAGAAACCTGTTACCAGTTGGTTGCCATCAATGACAACATCAACCATTCTCATTTGAGTGTAGAATGCCAACAATCTCCCCCTTTGGCACTGATTGCAACACTCATGAGAAAAATCCAAAACTGTTATCCAAAAATGAAATTCAAAAACTGATCCCCAAAAGAAGTGTGCTCCCCCTGAGAAAGTGATCACTTCTGTACATTTTCTTCCATACATTTTTCTCCATACTACTCCCCCTTTGGCATCAATGACAAAGGATGTCAAAAAAAAGTCAAAATTCTACCTCATAGCCTGTAACCGATTGAGTACAAGTTGAAAGATATCCGCCAAAATTAGATTCAGGCTTTGCATGAATTTATTACTATCAGAGATAATGGTTTTTGTTTGCTGGATCATGCCAATCAGATAGTGCATATGTTTCTCCGGTGATCAGTCTCCTTGAATTGTTGCTTTAGTTAGCTTAACCCACTGAGTTATAAGACTGTCCAATCTTGGACCAAGTCTTCTTTTCAGCCCTCGGGACTTCATCTTTATCCTTGCTTTTTCTTTCTCCAGATTCTCTAGCTTTTCCTCAAAAACTATCATTTCTTGTTCAATAACTGAGGTAAGTTCTGAAGAACCTATCATGTTGTCTGCTATGCCATCTATCTCCTTCTGTATTTTATTAATCTCCTCACCAATATCTTCAGTCAGGTGGTGAGGTTTGCAAGCTTCTCTATACAGTTCCTTATATTCCAAAATTGTTGAGTTAAGTATCGGTAATAAGGAATCCATGTGCTCAGTATAGTCATTGATAGTTTTCTCAAAGAATTCACCTTTTTCTTTATCTACTCTTTCCTTAATAGTTTCCTCATTTACCTTATCTATAGTTAGAATATTTGAAGCAATAAATTTGGACAATGTGTCCAATTTACCTAAAGAATCATCAATATGATCTATCTTACAGGTTGGTGCAATCATCTTCAAAATAGGCAATGTGTCATCAACGACCTTAAATGCTAAGGCATTGCAATCTGTTATCCTCTTTATCGAATCTAGAAGAACATCTGTTACATTAGTAGGTCTGAATTCTCCTGTGGATGTGCTCGGTTTTGTAATAACTTTCCTTTCAACAGATACTTGCCCAATTACCTTAACAATTTCTTCCTTGTTACTATCATTTATTTCCTCTCTATTTATAGTTTCTACCGGTTTCTCAGTCTGTGTATGTACCTTTTCTTATGCTTGTATCTCAGTGTTAGTTTCCTTAGCCTCTATCGGTATCTCAGTGTTCTGAGAGTCAACAATGTGTGTCGGTGACTTTGAAATCTCAATGTTCTTAGCATCGACTGTCTTAACTTTTGCAGTCTCTTTATCCATAAGAATATTAAAATCTTGTGTATCTACATTCATAGTGCAAATAATTTCAGAATCTGAATTAGTATCATCATGTGTTATTTATTCAGTCTCCTTATCCAGTTGACTGTCTGTATGTACCGATGTTTTTGCTATTATTGGTGGGGTGTCCTGTGCTGGTGGAGGAAGGTTATCTGTGACTGTTATAATAGGTACACTACCAATTTTACCTTAACCTTTGTCCTTATCCTTTTGATATACCTTTGCAAAAGACTTATCCATTTTCAGTCTACCCCCTTCTTCTTTCTTTTCCTTTTCAACAAAAAATATGTCCCATTTGTCCATAGTTTCATCAGTTATTTCTTTCACTCTCCCAGCCATTAGGCTAACCTGCCAGTGTCCACTCACAAAAACTGACCGGTTGGCTTCAAAAATCAGTTCATCAATTTCCTCTTTAGAATTTACAAGGTGAACAGCCAACAGTGCTTCAACCTTTAACTTTTTATCTAGTTCCATCACTGAGATTCTTTTAGCCTCTAATCTTAGGTACAAGTCATTCGGTATATCATCTACAACTTCAATCAAAACTTTCTTATAGATGTCTAGATGCAAAATAATACTAGCCTCTATTGTCTCCTTGTCAGAATCCTTGTAAGAATGATACAATTTGTTCACATTACTAAGATTACCTTCTTGTTTTATTTCATTTATCAGTTTCTCCGATGTAAGGGTATCCGCTACCTTAGGTTCTTGTTTCTTCTTAGGAGTTAATTTCTTCTTAGGCTCTCTTACAACTTGTTGCTTCTTCCTTAATGTTCTTGTTCTTTTAGGAGAAGGAGAAGGTATTGGTAAGGGTTTCCTCTTCTTTCTTTCAACTCTTTTGAACTCTGTTGCCTTACCACTATCTGTATCTGAAGAAGTGACAACCGGTGAAACATGGGATACCAGTTCCAGTCCTTCTAGTTCACTAGCAGTATACCACTCAAGTTTATCACATTTTCCTTAACTTCTTTAGCCATTTTGGATGCATCTCTGATGAATTTTTCTCTTCTTTTTCTTTGCTTCTGCATCGAAATAACAGTCTCAATGTTGGAATTCTACACTCTTATGAGAATAGTTGATGTTGTCATTGATGGCAACCATCTGGCAACCTACTGGCATTCATCTGGTAAGCCACCAGTAGTTACTGACACCAGAAATAGACATCTACATACACTGGTAGGCACTTCACTGGCAACAGCAACAATGCATACCGACACCCCAGCCGATAGGGAATAAACTTTTGTTTATTGTATTTAATTGTAATTATCTTTTGTAAAAGCCGACATGGCATATTGTAAAAGACTCATATATATGTATGAGATCTTATAGGTCATTTTGTGTAGTAAGGAAGTATGCATGGAGAGAATATATGGATAATATTTTTGTATAAGGAGATATAGTTGACAATGAAGGCTTTGGTTATAGAATGAGCTTAAACCAATACTGAACCTAGCATAGTTGATGCTGATTTGAAGTAGTATATTGTATTGGATTTCATAATCCACTTTTGTAGTCAGTGTGACTCTGATTGAGTAGTGAGCTCTAGGCAGTTGGCCTTCCTGCATGTGCAGGCCCCTCATTATAAGTAATACTTATTCATTGGCCAATGAGTAAATATTGTGGGTCACAAATCCCACTGAGGTTTTTCCCACACCAAGTTTCCTTGTTAAATATCTCGTGTTATGGTGTGTTATCTATGTTGTCTTTGTTATTCTTATTTGCTGCATTAATTCTTATTTACTGGTAAACTGTTTTGGAATCCAAAGTTATTAATAATTAAGTTTAAATATTCTCCTAACTGGTTAGATACTGATTCACCCCCGCCTCTCAGTATCTTTGGGACTTTCATTAATCCTAGCAATTAGTATCAGAGCCTGGTCCTCTATTTTCAAAAGCCTAACAACTTGAGGAAGATTCTGACACCAGTACAGATGGAGAACTTAAGAAAACAATTGGAAGGAGCTCTTGTAGATTATGATGCAGAAAAGTTGAAGAATATCAAACTTGAAGATGATCTAAGGACTGCACAGGAATTCATTCAAGGACTTCAGGAGAATCTTACTATAGCTCGAAATAAAAGAAAAGAACTTCATGAGAAGATGCAGAATGATAATGATGAAAAGGAAACTCTTAATGAACTTGTGAACAAGTTGAGACAAGAAAACAATACTATGAAGAAGGAAATGCAAGATATGACTATGAGGTTATGTAAAGACATTGAAGATAGGATGAAAAATGAAGATGACTGTACTAGGAGACTCAATGATGCTGGAAATGAAAACCTAAGACTTAGTCATGAAAATGATATGTTGAAGACAGATTTGATTCACATGCAACATGATAAAACTAAGCTTATGAGACAAAAAGGAATTCTAGAAAATGAGTTGGCTACTGAAAATCAACACAAAGAGAAATTCAAGAAAAGTTCAGAGGAACTTGATGATATAGTGAAAAGTTAGAAATGTAATGGAGATACAAATGGACTTGGATTGGAAGTTGGAGAAAGTTCTGGTACTGCAAACAATCATGATCACAGTAAACCGGTAAGACAACCTAGTGCTTATAAATTTAATGAGAAATGCTTTAACTGTAACAAGTATGGTCATAGAGAAAATCAGTGTAGATCTAGAAACAATCTGAACATTAATGCACCCACCGGTCAATGTTCCAAATGCAACAATGTTGGTCATAATTTAGAAAACTGCAGAATGAATGTGAGATGCTATGTTTGTGGAAGATATGGACACTTATCTAATCAATGCAGAACACAAACCAACATAAGATATGGAAAAGCTATTCAGAAGAATAATTTGACTTGTTATGCTTGTAACAAAATTGGACATACTGCAAAATTTTGTAGAAGCAAGACTTCACCGACAAATAATAACGGATCCAGTTTGAAAGGCAAAGAAAAGGTAGATGAGGTAAAGCAAGAATTTTTCATCCAACCGAGAAGTAACCCTTTGGGGGTATTGCAGCAAATTGAATATCATGCAGATTACCCTCGGTTGATGGTGAGAAGATAGATTTCTTCTTTACCGATAGATGTGTTAAGTTTTCACTTAACCGGCGAGAATTTAATGCGGTTGTTGAGAGAAAAGTCATTATAAATCATCGGATTTCCCTCATTTTTGATTCACCGAGCATTCAAATTAGCAGAGAGCACGAAATATGAGCGAAGGCATTCAAGGCGAAGGTGTGAAGCGATTTCTTTCAAGCATTTAGATATTGTCAGGCAGCTAAAGGTATTTTTCAATGGCTTCTTCTTTTGCTCCAAAGTTTATTCTGAACCCTACTATTGCGGAAAACGAAAATGCCCTAGGCACAGGTTTAAAATAATTCCCGAAGTAGCTAAGCAAGATGATTCCATAGGAGAATTTTCAAAAATTCCTAAAGGTGTAGCCTATGTTGAAGACCCTAGGATTTATATTCATTGCAAAATTGAAGAATTAGGTTCTGAGGAATTATTAAAAATGTTTAGAACGGTAATTTGTGATGAAAATGGCACTGTCAAACCTGAACACAAGATTGTGGAGACTTTAGGTTTTGTTGAAATATTGAATATCCCTGAATTTTCAGAAGAAGTAGTGAGAATGTCCTAAGTAGGGCACATGGAGAATTTCTATGGTTGGATTCTGTCTACAAATTTACCCGGCAAGCAATTAGGCCAGTAACTAGTTTACCCTCAACCGACAAAAGACCAGACAAAATAAAGAAAGTTCCTAATAACAAAGTAATGACCCTAACTGGAGCAACATTGAATAGTAGATCACTAAGAGTGAATGACATCAAAGACATCAATGTGGGATTCATAAGTATGGTGTTAGGTTACAAGACTACTCATGCAAACAAACTTAATTCAGTTTCTAGTCTTTGCATTAATAGTGCTTATGAAATGGTCAACAACAATGCAATGATAGATGTGTGTGAATGGCTCAAAGATGAACTCATAGATAATTTTAAGAAGATTAAAGGAGATAAGAAAGGGACATTTCGCTTTGGTAATCTTTTAGTATGCTTAATGTTGTATTTCACTAAAGGAAATCCTCGGTATAGGACTGAAAGACTTTGGATGTGACATACCAGTAGGAAAACAATTATAGGAAGCTTTTATCGGCATGGGAAATGCAAAGGACAACAACATAACTGAATACTTTAAAGCTTTTCAAGCTAAAATGAAAACCCGAGAAAGACTACTGCACAGTGTAGTGGACAAATATGACAAAGACATCTGCTTTGTCATCAAGAAGAATGAGACATGGATGGAAGTTGTACTTCCTCAAACTATTTGGGTAACTAAATTGGGTTATGAGGTAGATCTCAACATTAATGAGACATGCAAAAGCTTTGCTAGATGCACTAAGAGAACCAATAGAACAAGTTTTTGGTAATGCAGAAACAATTGAAATTGATGTGAAAACAATGAATCAAAGGAAGAAAAGAGAAAAATATATTAGGGATGCATCAAAGAAGGTAAAGGAAATCAAAGAAATTGTAATGAACTTTACTGGTATATCGGCTAGTGAGCTGGAAGGACTGCAACTAGAGGCACACATTTCACCGGTTGGCACATCTTCCGACAGTGAGATACTAGCTGAATTCAAAAGAGTTGAAAGGAAGAGAAAACCTTCACCGATACCCTCTCCTTCACCCAAAAGAACAAGGACTTTAAGGAAGAAACAACAGGCAATAAGGCAACCGGCTAAGAAAATAACTCCCAAGAAGAAACAGAAACCGGTTATACCTTCATTGGATAATTTGTTGAATGAAATAACTGATGATGGCAATTTGGCTAATGTGAGTAAATTGTATAACACATTCAATAATTTAGACAAGGAAAGCATTGAGAACAGTATAATTTTACATTTGGATATATACAAAAAGGTCTTAATTGAAGTTATGGATGACTTGCCTAATGAACTATATAGAAGATTAGATGCAAAAAGGATTGTAGTGATGGAATTGGATAAGAAACTAAAAGTTGAAAAACTTCTAACTATACATCTGGTTAACTCAAAAGAGGAAATTGATGATCTAATTTGTGAGGCTAACAGATCCGTTTTTGCTAGTGGTCACCAACAAGTAAGTTTGATGGCAGGTAGAGTAAATGAGATTGCAGAGGAGACTGTTGATAAATGGGATATATTTTTTGTGGAAAAGGAAAAACAAGAGGAATTGAACCGACCAAAGAAAACATTCAAAGTGTATCAAAAGGATAAGGACAAAGGGAAAGGTAAAGTTGGTGGAATACCGAACATCAAGATAACTGACAATTTGCTACCACCTTTGGATATTGCACCGATACATACTGATGATCTACCAGTTACTGACACTGAAGGTGTCACACATGATGACACTAATCTTGAATCTGAAATACTATTCACCATGAATGTGGATACTGAGGAAGTGAATATTATTGTGGACAAGGACAACACGGAGGTTAAGGATGATAATGTTGACAATGGCAACATTGCTGAGAAATTGGTAGAGACTGTTGAGGTTGAGATACCAACAAAGAAATCATTACAAATAGAGCAACCATTGGATACTGGGAAGAATACTGAAGGTATAGATGCTGGCACAGAGAAACCTACTGAGACTAAGACATTGACAGTTGAGCATACAGAGAAACCTACAGAGGTAGAGGTACATATTGAGGTTGTGAAACTGACAATCACTGAGACACCTAAACAATCAGACAAATCTTTATAGGTTGAAATGCAAACTCAGGTTGATCCACTGGAGGTTAACACAAGCAAAATGGTTACTAATGTTGGAAGCATAGATGTAATTAAGGTAATTGTTCAGACATCCGCCACTTCATCAAGTGAATTCAGACCTACTAATGTAACAAAGGTACTCCTGGACTCAATCAAGAAGATAACAGACTGTAATGCATTGGCCTACAAAGCAATTGATGATACCATACCAATTCTTAAATTGATTGCATCAAAATGTAACATAGATCATGTAAAGGATTCTTTAGGTAAATTGGACACATTGTCCAAATTCATTGCTGACAATATAATAATAGTTGATAAGGTGAATGAGGACACCTTCAAAGAGAAAGTTGAAAATGAGAAGGATAAATTCTTTGAGGAGACAATAAAGAAGTGCATAGAACACATGAATACACTATTACCGACACTGAACACTACAATTTTGGAATACATAGAGTTGTACAGAGAAATATGCAAACCACATCTTATGACACAAGACATAAAAAAGGAGATCAACAGAGTACAAAAAGAAATAGATGACATAGCTAATAACATAATTGGTTCATCCGAACCTATATCAGTTATTGACTAGGAAATAGCAGTTTTTGAGGAGAAATTGGAGAAATTTGAGAAAGAAAAGGCAAGGATTAAGTGTAATGCTAGAGAACTTAAATACAAACTTGGTCCTAAGTTGGACAATCTAATCTCTCTGAGAAATGAAATCTCTAAGGCATTACTTCAAGGAGAACGATCACCGGAACAACACATGCGTCATCTCACCAGCACGATCAAGCAGACTGAGGCAACCCTGAACGACAACAACAGATTCATGCAGAGTCTAAATTTGGTTTTGGTAGATATATTTCAGATTGTAACCAATCGGTTACAAACCTTGAGGTGAAATTTTTGCACTAGTTTGACAATTTTTGACAACCTTTGTCATTGATGTCAAAGGGGGAGTAGTGGAGAGAGAAAAATGATTATTCAGAGGAGATCATTTGCTCAGGGGGAGCACATCCTATTGAAAAGTTTTTGGACTTCAGTTTTTGGAACAGTTTTTGGATTTTTCTCATGAGTGTTGCCATCAATGCCAAAGGGGGAGATTGTTGGAATTCTACACTCTTATGAGAATAGTTGATGTTGTTATTGATGGCAACCATCTGGCAACCTACTAGCATTCATCTGGTAGGCCACCAATAGTTACCGACACTGATAATAGACATCTACATACACCAGCAACGACAATAATGCATACTGGTACCCCAGCCGACAGGGAATAAACTTTTGTTTATTATTGTATATAATTGTAATTATCTTTTGTAAAAGCCGACATGGCATATTGTAAAAGAATCATATATATGTATGAGATCTTATAGGTCATTTTGAGCAGTAAGGAAGTATGCATGGAGAGAATATATGGATAATATTTTTGTATAAGGAGATATAGTTGACAATGAAGGCTTTGGTTATAGAATGAGCTTAAACTGGTATTGAACCTAACATAGTTGATGCTGATTTGAAGCAGTACATTGTATTGGATTTCATAATCCACTTTTGTTGTCAGTGTGACTCTTATTGAGCAGTGAGCTCTAGGCAGTTGGCCTTCCTGCATGTGCAGGCCCCTCATTGTAAGTAATATTTATTTGTTGGCTAGTGACTTAATATTGTGGGTCATAAATCCCACTGAGGTTTTTCCCACACCGGGTTTCCTTGTTAAATATCTTGTGTTATGGTATGTTATCTATGTTGTCTCTGTTATTCTTATTTGCTGCATTAATTCTTATTTACCGATACATTGTTTTGGAATGCAAAACTCTTAATAAGTTTAAATATTCTCCTAATCAGTTAGATACTGATTCACCCCCACCTCTCAGTATCTTTGGGACTTTCACTAATCCTAACACTCAATAGTATCAACATTTCCAAAAAAATTTCAGACGGTTCTCTAGGTGCATCAAGAAGTGTCTTAGCATATGCTTCTAGAATATTCAAATCAACTTCATATCCCATCTCTGTTATCCAAATAGTTCTAGGAGTAAAAGCTTCCATCCATGTTTCATCACGTTTGATTACAAAACATATTTGCTTGTCATACTTATCCACAATGCTCTGTGGTAACCTTTCTCTAGCCTTCATTTTGGTTTGAAAGTTTTTGAAATAGGCTTTTACCATGTCATCACTGTTAGTACCAATATCGGTAATAGCTTCCATGATTTGTCTTCCTACCAGGATGTCATATGCAAAGTCCTTATGACCAATGTCAGGTATCTCTTTTGTGAAGTAAATCATTAAACACACAAGTAAGTTTCCAAAATGGAATGTCCCCTTCTTTGCACCCTTAATCTTCTTCAAGTTATCTATCAATTCATCGTTAAGCCATTCACAGATGTCAATTTTAGCATTTTTCTTTACCATCTCATATGCACTATGTATACACAAGCTAGAAACTGAGTTTAATCTATTTGCATGTGTCACTCTGTATCCAAATACCATGCTCACATATCTCACATTTGCATTAGTGATATCATTAAGCCTAAGAGATTTGTTGTCAAATGTAGCTCCGGTTAGGTCCATAACACCCTTGTTAGGTATCTTCCTTGTTTTGTCGGGCCTACTATCGGTTGAGGGTAAAATAGTAACTGCCTTGATTGCCTCCTTAGTTATTTTAAAAATAGAGTCTAGCCACATAAACTCACCAAGAACTCTACTCAGTACAAGACGAACTACCTCCTTTGGAAATTCAGTAATGTTTAGAATTTCAAAAAATCCTAAGTCTTCTACAATATTATGCTCCGATTTAACCAGACCTTGTTCATTAGTAATAAAATCATTGTACATGTTCTTTAAATCACCAGTCCTTAAATTTTCTATGTTGCAGTGAATATAAATTCTCGGGTCTTCGGCAAAAGCAACTCCCTTCACAATCTTAGAAAAGGCTCCGATGGAATCATCTTGCTTAGAAATCTCAGGGATGACTTTAAATGCAGGTCTAGGGCGCTTAATGTTTTCTACCATAGTAGGGTTTGCAATAAATTCAGGTACAAAAGATGAAGTAGCCATGATACTGAAATAAATACCTTTTCTGCAAGTGAAATCCTCTAAAATGCTTTGAAATTGTCTTAGCTGCTTCGCTTCTTGAATGCCTTTGCTCAATTCATGTTCTTTGAATGCTTGGATGCTTTGTAATTTGAAATAAGGGTTTTTCGTGCTTTATAACCAACAGCCATATTAAATGCTTGCCAGTTATGTGAAATCTTAACATATCTGCCGGTAAAGAATAAATATAACTCCTTATCATCAACTGAGGGTAGAGTGCATGATTTTCAATTTGCTATCATACCCCCTAAGGATTTTTCTTTTTAGTCAAATGAAGAATCTCCTACCGGTGGAGGGTTACTCTATTCTACCAATGTAGAGACAGATTCATCAACTCTCTGATCTCCTTTCTTAATCCATTGTTTTGAAAATTCTTACTTTATTTCGCTTACTTTTTCTTTTCCCTTCTCATTAGATCCTTTATTGTTCGTTGGTATAGTCTTGCTTCTACAAAAAATTTCAATGTGCCTAATCTTGTTACATGCATAACAAGTTACATTATTCCTCTGAATAGCTTTTCCATATCCTTGACCGGTTTGTGTTCGACATTGATTAGATAAATGTCCAAATCTACCACAAACATAGCATTTCACATTCATTCTGCAATTTTCTGAGTTATGACCAACTTTATTGTATTTGGAACATTGACTGGTGGGTAAGTTTGTATTTTGATTATTTCTAAATTTGCACTAATTTTCTCTATGACCAAACTTGTTGCAATTAAAACATTTCCCATTAAATTTATAAGCATTAGGTTGCCTTACCGGTTTGGTGTGATCTTGATTGTTTGCAGTCCCGAAACTTTCTCCATGTTCAAATCCAAGTCCAACTATATCTCCATTAGGTTTTTGTCTTTTCAGCATGTCATCAAGCCTTTCTAAGCTTTTCTTGAATTTGTCTTTGTATTCCTTTTCAGTGTTCAACTCATTTTCCAGAATCCCAACTTGTCTCATAAGCTCCTCTTTATCATGTTGCATGTGAATCAGATCTATCTTTAGAATATGATTTTCTTGACCAAGTTTCAAATTTTCATTTGTTCCATCATTAAGTTTCCTAGTCAAGTCTTCTTCATTCTTCTTCCTATCTTCAATATCCTTACATAGCCTCATGGTTAGATCTTGCATTTCATTCCTCATATTACTGTTCTCTTGCCTCAACTTCTCTGCAATATCTCTAAGAGTTTCCTTTTCATCATCATCTTTCTGCATTTGCTCATGAAGTTTTTTCCTCTTGTTTTGTGCTATAGTCAGGTTCTCCTGAAGTCCTTTAATTAATTCTTGGGCAGTCCTCATATCATCTTCAAGTTTGATATTCTTCAATTTTTTTGCATAAAAATCTTCAAGAGCTCCTTCCAACTGTTTTCTCAAACTCTCCATCGTTATCGGTTTCAGAATCTTCCTCAAGCTATTAGGATTTTGCAAATAGAGCACTAGGCTATGATACCAATTGTTAGATGCAATGATAGTCCCAAAGACACTAAGAGGGGGGGGTGAATCAGTGTCTAACCGGTTTATGGAATATTTGAACTTATTTATAACTTTGTAACCTAAATTAATGTACCGGTAAACAAGTAATAGTGCAGTAAAGAGAAATAACAGAGACAACATAAATGCACACCATAACACAAGATATTTTGGTGAGGAAACCCCATAAGGGAAAAACCTTGGTGGGATTTGTGACCCACAATATTTACTCATAGGCTAATATGAATAAATATTACTTCCAATAGGAGCCTGCACATGCAGGAAGGCCAACAACTTAGAGCACACTATTCAATGAAAGAGTCTCACTGACTACAATATGGATAATGAAATCCACGATAATGTACTTCTCAAAATAGAATCTCCAATGCTTGGCTCAGTACCGGTTTAAGCTCAGTCAAATACCTTAACCAAAAACCTTTCGCTATCTTTTACATAACCACTTCGTACATTCACTATATCACCTTCTTACATATTCTATATCTCATTATTACAAAATGATCTATAAGATCTCATACATATATGAGTCTTTTACAATACATCATGTCGACTTACAAAAATTAATTACATTATAATACAATTCACATAAATAAAATTTTGTCTCAAGTCGGCCTGAGTGTCGGCATACTTCATTGTCGGTGTAATCTGGATGTCGGTGAATGTAACTACCAGTGTCGGTAGATGATGTCTGTGTTGCCGATGAATGTGTAGAAACTTGTTACCAGTTGGTTGCCATCAATGACAGCATCAACCATTCTCATTTGAATGTAGAATTCCAACGAACACTGTATCTTGGAACACCGTAAAAGCCCTTGGAGTGCCCCTATTTTGCATGTCGGTCTTATCTAGCTCATTCATGAGCACTTTGCTAGTCTGCCTGCTCTGTCCAATCCAATTTTTCCCCCAGACTCTGATGGGTATGACATTCAAACCAATGTGTCTGAGGGAAAATCTGATGGGGATTCAGACTGGGAAGAGGAAATTTATCCCCCCCCTAAAAAGACACCTAAAAAATCCCCTTTGAGAAGGCCTTCGGGTAAACCAAAAAACCTCTGTGAAAACCCTCTCCAAGGCTAAAAAGAAAATGAAAGCCTCTTCGAAGAAAGAATTGGTGTCTTACTCTAAGGATTCGTTGGGTGACCCTTCTGATACTTCTTGTTCCCCTAAAGATTCCCTTTCCTCCCACCCTTCTACTGACATAGAGAATAGGCCGAGATTTCCAAAAGACCTCAAACCAAATGATCATTACTTTAAATTGGATAAGGAATCTCCTGATGATGTGTTGGCTATTGAAAGGAATAGTGCAATGGACCTTTTTAGGGTTCTTAAATGGTCTTTTCATGAAATCAAAGACCTTAAACTAAAGAATAGGGCAACTGCTAGTAAACTGGAGGAGTTGGTTGATAAAGAGCAGCCCCAAAAGACCGTAGGGGTAATTTGGACAGAGGAGGAAAAGCTATCCATGGCAGTGTCTACAAAGAATAGTGGAACTTATTGATAAAATGAAAAAAGAAAATGAGAAGAAAATCTTGCATATTGAGAGGGAAGTTAGCGAAATTAGGGAGTCCTTGAATGCAATAATGAAACAAAGTCACAAGATCATCAATAATTCTACAACCGCGATGAAGATGATGGTGGAGAAACTCGAAAAATCCCAGCATGACACCCTGATTGTGGACCTTGATGCTGACAAAGAAAAAGACCAGAAAGAGGATTCTTGCTCGTCGAAGAGAACCAGAGCCAATCTGAAAAGAAAGGTGAAGTCCTAGAATCAGGAGCTTCAGGACCTGAAAAGATCGGCCCAAGAGATGAATAATCTGGAGATTGAGATAGCTGCGACTATTAAATCTTTAGGTTAATGCTTTTATGGTTTTAGTTCTTGTTGTCTTTTTGTCTGGTTTGTTGTCTTTTTGTATGTTTGACAGTTTTTCTATGTTGGTGAACTTAGACTTCTTATTTTAAATTTTCATCTGTAACTTTGTTGTTTCGGGTCCCTATAAAACCTGCTTTTTCCCTAATCAAAGATATTTTGATTTGACCTCTCCTCAGACGTTATAGTTTCTACAAGGGATTCATCTTAGCATTAATGGGAGTCTCCCAATCTTCATAGTTACTAGATCCTAAACTGGGGTTTTTTATCAATACCAACTAAAAAATATTTTTAAAAATGTGATAATTGTTTTAAATATATTTAAAATATACATATAAATTTTTCAAAATAAACTAGTTCCCTATTAGTGTAGTCTTTTGCAGTTCCCTTTTTGTCTCCACATGAGCTCTATTAACCATGGGACACAATTATTATAATTTATAACAATTTGTATCAATTAGAGAATTCTATTGAGGTGTTTAAGGTATATATTTGGGTGATATTATTGGTTATAATATATGCTTGTACTAGATATAGTGGTTACCTTCCCTTGTCTCTTTTTGAAACATAAATGTAGTTATTATCAACTTTTTTTTGAAAAAAATGGATTGTTGAAGCACATGTTTGATGGTGGTTAACTTTGGTAACAAGGATTTTTTTTGTTCATAAGTTGTCACACTTGCATTCAAGTTGTGTTTGGAAACACTATTTTTCAAGTAGTTCTAAGTACTTGTAGAAGAGGCTCATTAATATATAGTTTTTTGTTCTAGTCAAGATCTCTCTCTCTCTCTCTCTCTCTCTCTCTCTCACACACACACACACACACACACACACACACACATTTTGTGCTTCTTTTATGTTGCTAGCATGGACACAAGTTAGCTAAGGTAAACAAGCACTATATTATTGAAACTAGTTCAAAGGATAGCTATTTATTTTGATTCTATCAATAGAAAACTAACATGTCCCTTGTGTGTTTATTTGTATCTAATTCTAGTGAGGTTGTCTTGATAGCCTAAACAAAGTTAAAGAAATATTGGGAATATATATCCCCTCTCAAAAGAAAAATGTTTCCTAAACAACATTTTTTGAGTTAGTTATATCAAAAACATGTTAACAAATATAATCTATAAAAATATAATCTAATATCATAACATTATTTTAAATTATAAATGAACAATTTACAATCCAACTCAATTAAATTATATATTAAATTGAATGATTCTAACCTATTTTATTAAAATAAAAAAATATATTGAAGGGTTTTTATATCGAACCATGGATATAATTATTTTAGTTACTTGATACCAAAGCATAAACCTTAAGCTAAAACCTCTTTGATTGCAACTAAGGGATATTCCTTCTACCAAAATCACCCAAGGCATGATCCAAACCTCATCTTTTATGGTGTGGGGGGCCTTACACTCGAAATTCTTGACTCTTGATAAACTCATATACAATCATTCAACTTCACCAATAGACCAATAATTTTCAAAGATATAATTATCTATTTTTATTTTATTTTCACAGATTACAAATTATATAATATTTAAATCTAATTATTATCTTATATATATATGCTTGCCAGATCCATAGTATTTTGGAACCAAAATATATACTTGTCCTTTAGTGGTTGTTTTCAATCTCTTTTAGGCCGAGGAATAAGTTGTAGAAGTTAATGGTGATAGCTGGGCAAGCTTTTTTAGGGCTAAGTAATGAGGCTCCAAACTCTCTACAGTGAAGGCGACTCCTTAACTAAATTTCCTCCTTTCTTATCATGCTTTGAACAATCTGTTCTTTAAAATGTGGATTAGCCGTCGATTTTTGGTAAGATATTGTTAGTGAGTAACGCAAAGGTTATTTCAATCTCACACATGGAATTCAGGCCAAAAGGTAGTACAGAGTAGGAAATACTTTGGAACATTTCAAGCAGGCGCTGCTACGAATCTTCTCTTTCCAGACTTTTCCTCATATTTTATACAAAGACACCACACATCTAATTTGAACAGAAATGTTCTTGTTTACGTGGATAACATGGTTTTCTTGACCCATCTCCGGAGCAGAATGACGTGCATTTGACATCATCAAATCTTATGACGTCAGCAGGACATCACTAAACCGTCAGCACCATCCATACGCATACGTTGTGATCCTTATAAATTGGGCGGACCTCTTCTTACGCCTCATTCAAGCGCAACGAGTACAAGATATTTCATTATTTGCATAGAAAAGTTTGGAATTTTTGAAGGATGAGTCACATGACTCCATTTGTGACACCACGCGTTGTAGAGAAGAAGGTGTTGGCCAGACAACAATATGAAGGAGATGGAGGCATTGTCAGGCGCAGTATTGGCAGGTACCCACTTCCACTTCTTCATTTACTACTTTTTATATCCTTTGAAGATAATTTAGATCTGCCGGTGTCATTTTTTAGACTGCTTCATCTAGTAAACACGATTATAATCATTCATTCTTTCTTTTCTCTATCTGATCATATTTTTTTATTGTGGACAGACCAGAGTTGAAGGTTTTGGATCCCTTTCTGTTACTGGATGAATTCTCAGGTTGGTTGGTCTCTACCCAAAACCATTGCTAACTAGTGTGATTGTATTTCATCTAACAAATCGAATGTGTATGTGTGTTGCAGTCAGTGCTCCTGCTGGCTTTCCAGATCATCCTCACAGAGGTATACTTATATGTTTGGATCTTGACACCTTTAAGCCTGTTTTCTTTGCTCTGTTCACTCTAATGATTTGATAATATGTGCTGGGCAGGTTTCGAGACTGTGACATACATGCTGGAGGTACTTCTTTTGTGGCTTACTTTTCCCCTTTTCAGAGCACCACTGCTGCAATGGTTCACCATTGACGTATACATGTGTTTTCACTGTAAAATACAATTGAGGTGGAAACAGATGAGGCTGTGGCTTCTGAGAGGATTTGAGACTAATTGACGATTAACAATTAATACCTTTACTTCTATTTCATTCTATGGTGGATTATGGAGTCTAAAAATAAATTTGATACAATCGAATTAGAAAACTAAATTGTTCTCAATATTATAGATTGAGGAAATTTGATGTTCTCTGTTTTTTTTGAAATACAGGGAGCCTTCACACATGAGGACTTTGTAGGACATAAGGGCACCATCAAGGCTGGTGATCTGCAGGTCTCGAATCTCTTGACTACCCAGCATAGTTACAGTACTTCACTCTTTTCTGTTATAGTCATGTATTGAGGGTTTCTATTGCAATGTATTGTATAGTGGATGACTGCAGGCCGGGGTATAGTCCGTACTGAAATGCCAGCTGGACCAGGAGTGCAACATGGTTTGCAGTTGTGGGTAAATCTTTCTTCTAAAGACAAGATGTGAGTGCCTTCTCAACTCAAAATTCTTTCTATAAAAGAGAAAACTTTCATGTTTATAACTGTATTGGTTTTATGGTGGTTAGGATTGAGCCTAAGTATCAAGAACTTCAAGCGAAAGACATACCCAAAGTTGAGAAAGATGGCGTGAAGGCGACTGTTATAGCAGGAGAAGCTTTGGGCATCGAGTCTCCTGTCCATACAAGGACTCCTACTATGTATTTGGATTTCAAAATGGAGGCACAAGCTGTGCTTCACCAGCCAATTCCAGAGAGTTGGAATGCATTTGTGTATGTGTTGGAAGGTGAGGCTAGCTTTGGTGCTCCCAATTCACCACCAGTGTGTGCTCATCATACACTTGTATTGAGCAGTGGTGATGGGGTGAGTGTGTGGAATAACAATGTTGATAACAATCCCTGCAGATTCGTAGTAATTGGAGGGCAACCCCTAAATGAGCCAGTGGTACAACATGGACCCTTCGTCATGAACACCAGACAAGAGATAGTGCAAACGATTCAAGATTATCATTTGGGTAGAAATGGATTCGAGAAAGCCAATGTATGGCATTCCCATATTGCTCAAACTTAGATTTTTTTATTCTCTTTCAATCTCTATCCGTTCACTATTAGTGATTGACTCCATGCACATTTGAAGGTTTCTGAACAGTAGTAATATTGTGTATAACTACATCGTTTTCTTGCCTTATTGTGAACAACAAAGGGGCCTCCTTCCAGCACCCCATTTCTAAGAGAAAAAGAATTGAATCCGTTTGTTTGAATATATTTGCCTTGTTTTGGAAGATCGCCCATTTCTTTCAGATCAGGTATGTTTGTAGACAGTTGATAATAAAAATGTATTATCATGATTGTTAATAGTTTTATCTTAATGAATGTGTATGACATTTAAGGTGGGAGATTTTAAACTCTCAGATTCTGTTCTTTTTAATTATTATGAACAAGGAATTAATCAAAGATGCCTTCAACCTTAATTCTAAGGCAAATATTAAGATCGACTTTTTTGCATTGTACTGAGAATTTAGAATGGTTAGATACGACTACAGAGTCACATGCTTATCGAATCACATGTAGAAAGGTCTAAATCGAGAAAGATAAATTGTAAAGGATGAATTGGAGCCATTTGAAGAATAATCAATTGGATGAAGAAATGTTAATTAAAGTAATATATGTGATTTTGAGTTTATTAAAAATGTACTAGAAATAACATAGATTACATTTAAAATAGATTTATATATATAAAGAATTTATGTAAAAAATAAAAAAGTAAATTTATAATAGAAAACATAGAAATACATGTTGAGTAGATATATAAATACATGATGAAAGAATTCATTTTTTGATCATATTTTAAAATTGTCAAATTTTATTTTGATATAAGATTAGAGACTCATTAATAACAAATCACAAATCATATAAATTTACATTTGGAATTTTTTTTACAAATTTGTGTCCAAATTTCTTTTTGATAAACATTGTTATATTGTTCTACTTTCAAATTTTATCCATTTATCTCTTGAAAAAATTCTCCAAATCAATGAAATCTCACTATTTTTTGTTAAATCAAGTCAAGTAAAGATGTTAGTTTGATGACCTACAATAAATAACTTACCTAGAAATTAGAGTTATCACTCCTTTTTTAGCACCAAATACAATTCCATTGCTATTCATTGACCTTCTAAATCATTCTATAGTGAGAGATAATCGAACGTGTCCTTTGCATGCACCCATCGGCATGCATTCCTTAAGCTTCACCTTACTACCATAGACATAAAAATTCATTTCCTTTCACCTAAGCACAATCCCTTGAAATTACCTTATGCACCTCTTCAATTGTGCTGAGAAAAATCCAATCTGACCACAACTAATCCCTTCTTCATCTCTTCCCTCATATGTGGAAGACATTCCTCTAGCCTATCCTATTTATGTCCCTACTACGAGAATTATGGTTAAAAATGAGCCATAATTATTTTTTATTAAGGTAAACGAGTTTTACAAGGACCCAAAACCTGAAGTTAAAGAGTAACACAAAAAATAAGCAGTTGCAAACCAGTCCAGAACCAACAACATATGAGCCATAGAAACAGGGGCCAAGCCCAACCATCAGAAAACAAAACAAAACAAGGAAAAAACCTAAAGCTCAATAGACTAGAGATTGCATCATCTCTGAATCATTCTCTTGTTGATGTCCTTGAGCTCATCCATGATGAACTTGAAGGTATTCTTCTCCTGGTTCTTGCTTCTAGTCCTCGTATAGGGGCTTGTGGTGGTCTGACATCCCGTACCTTCCAAGTTTGGTTCCTAGATTTTCTTCTTCTGTTTGGTGTCATAGGAAGGTAAACTAGTCATGGACTGAGCTCTTTGATCTGCTATCATTTTATTTACCTTCTTAAGACCTTGGGTGCTTCTATTCATAGCTTCTTCGCTAATATCCACCATGTTGTTCAAATTACCCTTAATTTCTTCCAAGCTAATCTCCAATTGACCAATCCTTGACTCATGAACAATTTTCATGGTCTTTACATCTTCTGTGAGATCTTGTATCATTTTGAGAAGTCTATCCATTTTTCTTGGCGAGGGCATCTCAGTAAAAGTATCAATGATGCCTTGAATTCTATCCTTCAACAAATTAATTTCCTTACTAAGATAAAGAAAGCAGTTCTCCTGGCTTTTGACAGATCTGTTATTGAGAGTACCAATATCAGAGTCCTTTTGGGTATCCTTCCGTCTCCCCTGGTCGATGTTAATGGGAATTTATATCTTTGTTTCCTTCTTCTTTCCCTTGCTATCCCCTGTTTTTCCAATTTTAAACTTCTTCGTATTTGGTGGACCAGAACCCTATAACTTGGGGTTGGGGGTTTTATACTTACTGGCAACCCATCTGGGGTGTTTGTTTCTTCTTCTACTTCCAGTGCTAGGTGTAATATTTTTTGGGGGGGGGCCTCCTTCTAAGAAGGACGGTATTCTGAATCATCCAACATTGAGGTCCCACTAGTCCATAGCCCTACCAGACTCTTCATTGTCCATCTTCGTATCAAACACATAATGAACCCCAGTGTTGGTTGGAGAGTTAGGGGTTTTAACCACCGAGGAGGTTTTAACCCCATGATCCTTAGCATATTCCATGATGAGCATGCTTATCCCCTCTTGCAGAACAAGGTTATCACCATTTTTGGCATGATTCACCAAGCTATTCTCAAGAGAAGATAACATATAGAAAGGTAGAGAAATTCTTTTGTTGTGCCTAAAATGGTTTAATATCATAAAGTGGTAAGAGAAAATAATGGCATAGTGCCCATCAAGAGTAATGTACCTCATAATCACTTCGACCATCTCCGCCCAAAGTGATTGCAGGTCCTTCTTGTTATAGTCATCATCCTTCATCTTTCACACCCTTTTTCTCTTTCTTTCTTTGTCAAAGAAAGCTACAATGGCTTCTTCCTCCACCTTCCTTTCTCTATAAAACTTCTTGCCTTCCATCTACAAACCAGATATCTTTGCGATGAAGGTTTCATCAATTTTGAACTCCGCTCCAAAGGTTGTTAGGATGCCTTTCTCCCAACCATTCACAAAATCCTCTGTCACTTTCGAATCATTGCCATGAAGCCTCTTGAGATATAGCATAAGGCCTCCATTCGTAATATCTATCCATAGCTCTCTTTTCTTTTCCCATTTCTTGTAGGATGTGGGCTCCATTATGTTTTTGTCACCTCCCATGAACAAATTGCCTCTACAACAATCGAAACCAAACCAAAAGTAGGCAATGAAAACCAGATATGAAAGAAGGCTCTAGAAAACCTAGTTTTGGAATTTGAACAAAAATCCCATGAAAGATTATAATTCATTTGGCAGTCCATCATCATTAATGTGATAGGAGTGACCAATGCATTCAGTGCCCTTTCTTGCCAGTTCACACAATTGTATCGGGAAAGTTTCCTTTCCTATCGATCACCGTATTTCCACATAATCCACATCCATGTTTTCCTGGTGGTTCACTGGACTATTAGGTTCCCGAGATACATGGGAGATTTTGAAATCCTCCAATTTAGCAATCATGATATGGCACTCCTAAATTAAATGCTTAATGGTCTAGCTGGGCTCAGTTTTCTTACTCACATATCTGATGATATTTAAAGAATCACTCTCGAGCCAAACATTTTGGAACCCTTCTTTGATTGCCATGTGGGTATGTGCAAGCTAATGAGTCACAAATTCGCGGAAGTCTACGTGTTGGAAAACGCGCTCCGCAAAACGGGCCCCCGTTTTTAAAAAATGGGGGCCCGTTCTAAAAAACGGGGGCCCGTTAATGGTTCGGCCTCCCGAGCCGAAAGGTCACGGGGTGCCGAAGCCAAATAAAACGGGCCCCCGTTTTGTCAGAAAACGGGCCCCCGTTTTTTAAAAACGGGCCCCCATTTACAAACAAAACGGGGGCCCGTTTTGAAATTCTATTTTTACCGTTTTTTTGGACAATTTTTCATTTTCACCGTTATAGTGAGTTGACAAGAAGAGATCAAAAATGGGCCCCCGTGCTGTGGTTTCCACTTCAAGCCTCCACCACTATCCCAGGTACACATTCAGTCATCTATTTTCACATTTCATAATTTTCTTGTATATATATATATTTTTTTTGTGTGTATTATTTAGTTTTTTTTAATAGTAGCATATAAATAAATTATTTTATTATTTGTAAATTCTTGATTTTGATCTAAAATATTTTTGAATAGTTAACCCTAAACCGTAATCAACAAATTTAGAAACCAAAACCAAACCCAGATAATTAACAAAATGAAATCGACACAAACAAAAAACCGAAAATGAAATGGAAACAAAAACAAAAACGTTCAGAAATGAAATTGAAATAAAACCGAACATATGTACCTAAATTGTTCTTAATCCTCATTAGGCAATACAAAAGTTACCACTAAATTAGTATAACCTTAAAAGTAATTAACATTACTCTTCAAATTTTAGATATGAAAGTTTATGCTTAGGTTTATGCCATGTCATGGCATAAAGGTCCTATTATGGTCCTATTATGTCATGTGATGGTATAAAAGGATCAATTATGGACACAATTTTAGAGCAAAGCTAGATAAGTTACTAAAATTGGAGTTTGGTTTACATAGGTTCATAAAGGAAGCTAATATGCCAAATATATAATTCATTAATACAAAATAAAAAATATTCTTGATTTATAATGTTGATTGATAATGATTTTTCTAAATGGGGTGCTAATTATATATACATCCGAAAGATTTGAAAAATAGAATTCCCAAGAAGTATTTTGAATATCTTTAGAAGTATATTGGTATATCTAGAATGTAATTTATATTATAAAAGATTTAATATATGATTTGAAGTTGGTAGATATTTTGAGGAAGATTTATTAGATTATGTTATGATTAAGCTAATATTAGAAGAATGGTTTTAACAACATCTTTTGGTTTTAAAAGGTGCACAAGGTTTGAAGTTGAAATCATATTCGATTGTATATAATATTAAATTGTTAAGGAGCTATTTTTAAAAAAAATAGTTAATTTAAGATATTAGTTGAAGCTATTTGAGAACGTGAGATAGTCCTAATGAACACACGAATTAAATTAATGAACCTAGGACAATCACAATGAACATATGATAGTCCCAATGAGCCTCAAATGATCCTAATGAATGTAGGGCAGTCTTAATGAACCTAAGAAAGTCCTAATGAGCCTAAGAAAGCCATAATGAACTTGGGACAATCCTAATGAACCTAGGATAGTCCTAATGAACCTATGATAGTGTAAACAAGCCTAGGATAGTGTAAGAAAAAATCACTACAAAAAAGACCTCAAATGCGTTAAATGAATTTCCCAATAATGCACTCGTGTTTATCTTTTTTTGGTCATTTGGCTACCTTTTTTTACAACATCTTGGTGTATACGCCCCTAAGAAGACCTTTTCCTCAAAAATTTCTTGGATCATGAACTCCTCATGTGCACCAAACATAAGTTGCCACTTGGAAGCTTCTAATGCACACAATCCTTTCAATCAATCTACTCCATTGATCTCTCAAAACAATCTTAGTATTTAATCCTCTATCCTTCATGACTATAAACAAATCATTATATGAGCTATTTTCAAGAACTCTTGTAATGCAATGTTATGTTGCCAATTTAAGCACCTTACATCCTATCTTGCCAATTTAAGCACCTTACATCCTATTTTTTATGCTTGCTTGCATACACATATATTGCTAGAATTTAGCAATTCTTTATAGCTTCTATTTTAGTTTATTTATGAAAGAGTATAAATGAAGCTATATTTAAAGTCAAAATTGTAATATCTCCTCAATCATTGAGGTAGAATTCAAAATTGATTTCACCTCTAATTATATGAAAAATTTAATTTGTCTATACATATCAAAATCTTTCAAAATTTTGCATATTAAACAATAAAATATTGTGATGAACAAGTGCTTGCAAGTATGATAGTGGACCCCTTTGTGCGTGACCGCATTCCTAAAGCTTTCAATTATTAAAATAAAAAGCATTGCGATGTGATGATTTGAAGGAGATGTATCCGTTAAAGAAATATTATGGATGCGTATTAATGAGGATCATATAGTATGTTAGGAATTTTATTTGGAATGTTAGTCAAAATAATATTCTAGTTGATAATTATAAATGTATGTGTAAAATATTGTTGAAATTGATTATTTTAAAAGTAAATATTGCAAGGTTAATTTTGTTTTTAATTGTTGGCATGTTGTGTTGATTTTTATGTAAGAGTTTCATTTCTTATTCAACTTTGTAAGAGAATTTGTGTATGGATTGATATCTTAAATTTTATAGAAAGATTATATATGAAAACAAATGATTCTTCTTTGACATAGAGTTGTATATAATTCATGTATATCTTTATATATGCAGTAGTTCTTTGCTATCATGGATGTCTTTGACATAGATGAACTATTAGGTGAAAATCCCCCACCACAACCCCCTCCTCCTCCTCCTCCACCTCCACCACCACCACCACCACCACCACCACCACCACAACCCCCTAGATTGGATGAAATTCGTTTAAGAGAACAAATTAATGAAAACCTACAAGTGATTGAACAAAACATTGCTGCTATCCAAAATGAGCAAGTCACGCCACCCCATCTTGTAGAGTTTGCAAAATCAATGCAAACTGTTGTCGAGTCAGTTATATCTGTTGATTCTCAATTAGATCAATTTCATAGACGACGACAAGAGTTGCGTGATTTTTATGCCGATGGTTTAACTTATAGACAAATCACTGATTTGAAAATAACCAAAGCTCATTTATGTCCATATTTTACCAACCCAAAAACAAGAGAACCAATGCAACCTAACCAGAAAAGAATTTCAATTAGGTGGTGTGTGCATCTAGAAATGGCTAGATACTTTTGGGATAGATGGTGGATGGTTTTTGATTATCCACCACATCATAATTATGAGGTCCCTTTTTATTTTTTGAAGAAATTATACTGTGAGTTTGTAATGAACCAAAAACCAAATTATTTTGATATTAAGTCATTCCAGGGTGTTGGTCGTGGAATGCCATAGCATAGATTAGGGGCACGGAGTAATAATCCCCGACCGGATCCACCCATAGTTCCACTTGTTGCTCCATCGATTCCTACAGATGTCCAAAATACATCATTCATTTCGACATTAGATGCTTTGACTTCCCTCACAGGTAACCTGAGTGAGCAAGCTGCTCACATGGCATCTGCTCCTCGATGGATGTGACATATGTGTTCGAGTTGTCATGAGACGTGTGTAGGTCCTACTACTGCTGCAGGATCTACTTCAGTTCCAGATGAGCATGATGCAACAGATGATAGTATGATGACATCTTATATGGATTTTCTTTGCTCGGATGTTCATCTTGACCAGGTATAGATATATATATACATGTACATGTCAATCTTTTTATGTACTTCATTAAATATAGGTATAAACTAAGTGCATCTCTTTTTTTATACAATCTAATACTTCATTAAATAAATTTTGTTTATGTAGATAAGGACTACGCCTAATATTAGAGTCAATGTTGCATCTACTGGAACACAACTCGGCACACCTTATGGGGTATAGTATAAATTTCTATCTAGACATTGTACTAGATCTTTTTAAGTTAATATGTTATCATCGTATACTATATAAATTTTCTTGTTGATACATTGAATGCTTCTTTCTCCAGGATTCAGGTCATGAGGGACCCTCTACATCACATCAAGAATAGGGTCTGAATATTGTGACACCATCTATGGTATGTATCTTATAATTCTTAAATTAAATATGAACTCTTACAATATTGCAACTTAACTTGAAATTATTTAGTACACATATATATGTTCACTAAATATGATTTCATTAAATGCATGTATGCTGGTGGACACTACCATTAGGATAGGTTATCCTCATAATTTTGATCAGAGCCAATTTGAACGCACATCGACATCCTTTGAGGTATTAATATGTAATACTTAATTTGATCTTATTTTGACTCTTAATTTAGGATTTAATATGACACTTTGAATTTGACCTTGTACAGGAGTTAGCTAGCACTACATTTGGTGTTGATACTGCACAAGATATTGCTAGAGGAGATACTGCTAGAGGGTCTGATGAGCATATGGTAAGTTTGTAACTTAAATTATGAATTCTACTATATTTGATAAATGATTCTTTTAATAGTTAATTTCAAGTAATATTTTAATATTATTTTTTTATTGTACAGCATGAGACAGGTGGATCTGGACCATGTCCCGGGGACAAGAGAGATACTGCTATAGGATCTGATGAGCATATGGTAAGTTTGTAACTTAATTTATGGATTCTACTATATTTGATAAATGATTATTTTAAAAGTTAATTTCAAGTAATATTTTAATATTATTTTTTTATTGTATAGCATGAGACAGGTGGATCTGGACCACGTCCCGGGGACAAGAGAGATACTGCTAGAGGATCTGATGAGCATATGGTAAGTTTGTAACTTAATTTACGAATTCTACTATATTTGATAAATGATTCTTTTAATAGTTAATTTCAAGTAATATTTTAATATTATTTTTTTATTGTATAGCATGAGACAGGTGGATTTGGACCACGTCCCGGGGGCAAGAGACCAGGAGATGTTATTGATGATAGCACTTAGATTTTACTGTTTATTTGGCTTTGATATGTACTTTTTTATGGACTTTACACATTTGTTTACACGTGCACATACTTTATATATATGGATAGTTGCATAATAGGATTAGATCATATATATTTTGTGCATACTTTATATTTTTTGTGCACATTAGATATTATGTGGAGTGAACATCATGTTACCATCTAGACATATATATGGATTAGATATTATATGGATTATGTGGACTTGAAATTTTACTGTTTATTTGGCTCTGATATGTACTATTTTACAGGCTTTACATATTTGTTTACACGTGCACACACATACTTTATATATATGGATAGTTTCATAATAGGATTAGATCATATATATTATACATGCATACTTTATGTGTATTGTGCCCATTAGATATTATGTGGACTTGAAATTATGTGCACATTAGATCATATATATTGACTTGAAATTATGTGGACTTGAAATTTTATTTATGGAAGTTGTGCTTAAACAACTTTATAGGCATTATGTGGACTTGTAATTTTATTTTTGGAATTTCATTTAAATAGTTCTTGTGATTAGATAAACTAAATGTGCATACATCATGAACTAAGTATCGAAACATATCTTATAATTATAACATATATTCTAAATTAAAAAGTATCATTTAACAAATATAATGAATAGAACTTGATTAAAACATAATTATCTCATTCATAAATTTGACCAATAGTCTCTCATTTATGTATATTGTGCACAAAATGTAATCAAGAAGACATATCTAAAATAAAATAAACAGTCTATTTAAATAACTTTGTTTTCATTGATGCCTTCTACTTGTGGTAGACCTGAAACAAAATTTTACTAGATTCATTCCGTTATACCATCTGCATCCTCTCTCTTTTGCAAAGCATCTATAATTGTCTCGTGCTCTTCCATAGAGAGAGTCCATAATTGTTTATTAGCAGGCCTGTCACGATATCTATCCAATTTTATATTAGTTGCCACTACCAAATGCGAGTAATGTATAATCTTCTTCTCTAATTCATAATCTTCAAATGTGAGCAATCCATTCTTTCTTGTTAGATATTTGCGTAGCCAAGTGCCAACAACAACCACATATCCTATTGGATAGTCATAACCATCATCATCTACTCGAGGAGTAGTTAGCTTATGTTTTAGCTCTACACATCGAGCCAACCAATACTCTGTCCCCTCTTCATTGTCCTCTGGTGCAACAACAGCATAGACATGTCCTGTGCACAAAACAATTTTATTTTAATATTTAATGAGAAATAAAAACAAAAATATACACTGTAAGATTTTATAAATTTATGTACTATTTAATAAATCAAAACAAATTTTAAAAATAATTTTACCTTGTTGTATAAGATCTGAAATGCGATCATAGTCATTTGATGCAAACATTTGATCCATATCTTCATCAGTTCTTTCATGCGGATCATTTGCATCTATGGGTGTCAATGATCTTTGTTGCCATTCTTCAACCCATTCTTTATTCTCACAAAATTCCCAATCTCCGGAAACACAAAACTGACAAAAGCAAGCAAGTTGCCTTGTGAATATAGTCCATGTGTTTGAATTAGAACTCTTAAATGAATGCCATTTAGCGGATCCAATGATGGTATTACAATCATGCCGAATAGGAATACTATCTTCCTCTATCAACCAGAAGAAACGTCGAATTGCAGAGTTTTCAGTTGATCCTTTTGACAACTTTGAATTGCACCAATCTACAACTGCATGAGCATCTCTGAATTTCACTGCATCCTCGAATTTCAATTGTTCTCTAGCAAGAGCTCTTTTTATACAGGCACCGGCTCCATCGTGTTCCCCCTTACCATGTCCCGCTTCAAAAAAACTCCATAAATGTTGGACATTGGTTATCTTGTGAACTTTGCATAGCCAATAAAACATTCTTGCATTTTTGAATTGTCCAGTGCAGTTATCTGACCATATCATATGCTGTTTCATAAAATACCTTAAGGTTATCTGACCATTCCTTAAGATTATCATAAAATACCTCGAAGCAATGTTGGACAAACTCTGAAGAGTGTAATCGATTATCACTAACATAGAAATGATACTCCCTCAAAAATTTTCTATTATCTTCTGTACTGTCATGGTCATGTCTATATATAATGTGCACAAATATGGCCACTTGCACTGAGTTGTAGTATTGTGATTGAGTTTCCTCTTGTGGTTTTAGAGTATAATTTTCTGCAAAATCCACAACTGATACTATTGTTCCAATTGGAAATGTGTTCTTGCATATGCGAAACTGTCCATCAAGCCATCGGGCATGTTGGGAATGTTTCACATATTTTGGAACAATATGAGTTTTAAACTCACTAATAAATGCATTCACACTATTCTGTTCTGTAATCAATTCTTCAATGGTCTCATCTACAACAGGCACTGAACTAGATGCTTCAGAAGTGTTATTCAATTGCCGTTGTTGTGATCTTCGATCTCTTTGGCGTTTTGCCTCCTTCTCTCTTTGTGCTTGAATTTCGTCCATTGTCATTGTCCTCTTTTTTTTCTTTTGACGTTGCTTAGAACCCATTTTTACAAATTCGTCTTCAAAAAATAATATTTTTTTATTGAGTTCTTTAAAAAATCGTGTAAAAAATATTAAAAAGTACTGCCAAATGATGTAAAAAATCTTTGTCAGTACGGATTTCAATGATACTGTGGTAAATCGATGCAATCTATTTTTTTTTTATAGTAACAGTTATTTAGAAACGGGGGCCCGTTGTTAAATCTAACGGGCAAAAAATGAAACGGGCCCCCGTTATGCAAAATTTGAATTCACAACCCGCCACTTGCCTTGGGATTAGGCCCGGGATAGGCCTGGGATGGCCACACCTGAGACATGAACCTGCAAATTCAAAGCTCCATGAATGAAAGCACAAATATGATGAAATGAAATAGTTTACGTGCCTCTAATCAAAGAATTTTTATACGGAATTGAAACCCATTTTAGATTACACTGTCTAGATTCTAAATATGTAAATTAATTTTAAAATTGATTATTTTAACTATTTTTCATTTAATTTATACTAAATCAGGTTCATAAATTTGAAATATTAACTAATTTTCTTAATTTAATAACTTATTTATTTTAATGAATTTTGAAAAAAAAATTATATGTCATCAATATACACAAAATTCTTTTCAATTTAAAAAAAAAAAATTTCAAAAAATGCTAAGTTTACGTCAAATTATGTGGGTCGTACACGTCAAATTTTTAAAAAGATAATTACGGCCATTAAAAAATTAATTAAAAAAAAATATTTGAAAAAAAAATACAGAAAAATATGCTCATCAATCTTCAGTGTGTTACAAACCATTTCCCAAAACGGTTTGAGAAAATAATTTTAACTGTGTCAAAAAGTGTGGGTCGTACACATGCATGGTATGGTCCTGAAACAGGGATTTTTAAAACATAGTTTTTAGAACTCCATTCAAAAAGTTATTTTTTATTATGTGGGTATTAAAATAAATTACATATTTGAAAAGTAAACTCAGAGAGCTATCTTTTATATTACTGACTTTTTCCAAGATTCAATCTCTAAGTGCTTCAAAATTTAAGCTCAAGTGAGACAAAATCTGAAAAACAGGGAAAACACTTCCACTTTTTGGCCAAAAAGTGGACTCATCTTCTTGCACTAACCCATGTGTAACCCAATGTAAGAAGATTTAGCTTCCGATCCATAATTTTTAGTTTCACATCTATACTTTATTTCTTTCACTCTATTTATAGAGTGTTTGTTCAAGTTAATCTTGAATATTCTATAATAAACTTTGATCTTCACAAGATTATTGATATTATTTACTTCCAGAAATATCCTGGAGCCGAATGGTATTTAACTTCTTTTCTGGGGCCTCTTATATATTCTTATATTAATAATACCCTTATGGTGTGGTGATAACCTAAGCACGTTACTCCAACATTTGATATAGAATTTGTAAAACTAAAAGTCACTTGATTGAGGACCATCAACATGTCATCCTCATTTCACAAATTTTTTTTTTGGATGAAAAATTATTTGATTATTTTCTTCTTATTATTTATGCATGTATTTATTGTCTATTTTTTCTCCTTGTAGATATCTATATATAAGAGGAATGCCATGTTTTATTATTCTTTGTGTATCTTAATTCCATCTAGATGAAAGTTCAATCCTATGACACATTTTTATAAAAGTCACGACCAACATTGATCTAACTTTTTAACTTGAATCATTAAAGTAAGTGACGTATACATTTTTTGCTTTTTAAATATGGCACTACAATTTGATTGTTGGTACAGTGTTAGGATGCCACTCTTTATATAGTAAATTTATGATTTTCCTTCAATATTTTTGTATTGATGACTTGAAATTGTAATGCACAAATTATTATTTTCTTATTTCAATAAATATATTTTTAAAATTAAATTTTAAAATGTCTTTAATGAAAACACATAAATTTCAATGAAACAATCACCTTTTTTCTTAATTATTTATCCCAAATAGATGAAAAATTATATCATATTGACATGGAATCACTTATCTAATATATCGTAATTATGTTAATAACTTACTCTTAGTATTTAAAATTAAAAAATCACAAATAATAATTAAACTATTAATTATTTAAAAAATTTAGTAGATCTAAAAAGAGATATTTTTTATTTTTATTTTTAAATATTACTTACATGAATAGAACATCTAAGGATATCAATTTTTTTTAATCTTCTTTTAGTAAATTCGCTTCAAGTCATGCTACATATTTATTTAATGAGTAATTTTAGTATGAAAAGTTGTGGACCAAATCTAATTTATCTAGTTTGACTCCTACTAGACAAGATATTTTGACCAAAATTGACTTCCAATTAAAAAAAAAAAAAATTGTGTTAATATGTTGCTTTGAGGTGTGTGACTTTTGAGGATGATTCAAAGCATGAGACATGTATTCCATGCTTGTAACATCCTAATTTATTCCTCTCATTGAAAGCATATTTTTTCCCCTCTTTTACCTTATGATAATTTTCATGTTCTTCATTCATGCAATTATTTTAATGGGGGTATCCATTTGCACACATTGACATAATTGGTGTATTCCCTACAATATTGGTAGCATATGATCTACCAAGAAAAATAGCTTGCTAGCACACATGCCCCACGGGGGCTTCACTGGCTAGGCAATATTATATCACGTGCATTCATATTGGAGGTTTAATATCGCAAAAATGAGGGTACAATATATTGCCTATCGGTGAAAATAGGGGGATTTTTAATTTGGGCACTGAAAAAATACAATATTTGGTGAAAATAGGGGGGCTTTTAATTCAGGCTGTGTATTGGGAGGGGGTGACAAAAAAGGAGTTTAGGGCAATATTTTTTGAAAATAGGGGGATTATTTAGTATGCCATGAACGAATGTGCTATAACCCAGGTTCACTAAGTGAATCCCCCATGGTATGCCCTTCATATGTCCTAACTTTGTATTTTATGAGCTACCTATACTATTTCTAGCCCATAGGAGCCACATAGCAATTGTTAGTTTGTGTGTCGTTCACATGACTTACCTTGGTAGCCTATGAATCATCTAGCAACATAGCTTGTTATCCTATGCACTTCACATGGTCTACTTCAATAGCATTTGAATCACCTAGTCACAACCCTTGCTAGCCCATGCACTTCATATGATCTACATCTTGATGTCTCTCATGATCACTTTACAACACATTTTGTAGTACATGTGAATCACTAAAATTATTGTGTGGTTCTTACCAATAGATCATGCTAGTTATTGAACTATACGTTGTATTTTTCTAACAATAGAGGACACCAGTATTATTCTTCTCTCTTCATTTACGTCTCTTCTTGTGTGATTGTTTGGTAATTTTTAGTGTTTTTCTTATCTTTCATGTCTATTTTATATGTGTTTAGGCTAATCTTATTTGCCAATTTTTATTTTATTTTTTATAATTTTTTTTTCTAATCCTTTCTTTGTGTAGGTTTTATGCATATTTATAACTCCTTCTTATGTAAGTTTTTGTTCTCTAATGCATTGTTTTTGTAGGTTCCCAGTCTAGGAGCAACATCATTCTATTTGTTTTTTTACTTCCTCAATATTAGCCTTTTTGGGGTTTTATAGTTTTATTTCCTTTTAGTAATTTTTATTGTGTACTTTAGCATGCATATTCACTTAGTCTTATAATATTTCTAAATTGGGGGTAAAAATGTAATGACAAAAATTACACACACATACTTTTTCACATTATATTAATTGACTCACATTGGTGTCCATTTCCCTTAGTATATTTCTAAGCACATTCAACTCTTTCCTTAACCTTTTTATACCCATGGTGCCAAGGCATGACCTCTTATGGATATTTTCTCAAATATAATATTACAACTATTTTAGTATTGTTCTTTTCTAATATTGGACCCTTTATGGAGATGAATTTGTTTAAAAATAATGTGACATGCAGATGTCTATATAACATGTTTTTTATTACTTTAGCAAGGAAGAGCCCTCAAACCCTCATAAAACGGGAAAAAATAGAACAACAACACAACCATTGGCTTCAACAACCAAGCATCTAGAAAGAACAATAGCATGCCATGACAATTAATTATTTAGTGGTCATTTTAAAGTATTTTGTCACCTACTACCTATCTATGATGGTTGTAATAACTCCAAAGTGAATATAAATGGTTAGCCATCTACCTTATCTTCCTCCATTCATCTCATTTTTGAAATCTATCTCTTACAGTCCCATTCTATCTTGTAATCTATTCATATGTTAACAATATACACCATTTTTATCAATATCTTTTGTAGTCTACAAATACCCTTGAGCATTTGAGAAGTGTATGTGAAGACTCTTGTTTTGATTAGTGTATGTGAAGTGTAATGACCACCAAAATTGATAATGCTTAATGGTAAAAAAATGATATTGCATTTGATGAAGATAGGAGGAATTTATACAAAGGTTAGCCTCTTTTTAACTAGAACAGTTGTAATAACTGCCTAACTATGCACAATTATGTAATATACACCAACATTCCCCCCCTTATTACATTGATCCTAAAACTTTCCCTAGGGACCCACCCTTAAGGCTTACACAACAAAACTTGTTGATTACATTATATGAATACACATTTTTAGAAGATCTTCTCTTGGAGAAGCAAATCCTAAACCAAGTGAGGCTCCATCTAGTTGTCTCTTGACCCTCGAAAAGGTGTAGCTTCGAGCTGTGTTCTTAAGCTCTCAATCCCGAACTCTCAAATCACAGTTTTGAATTATTCAACAATGATCCCTAAGAGATACCACAGATCTCTATCATTGTCTAATGATCGCAAAAGGGTATTTAATTCTCTATTGTATACTCTAAAGATCACTCGACAACGATCCATATTGAGCTCAACACCAAATTTAAAACATGTCTCTAAAATATAACCTTCACAACACATGTGTTCTTTAAATTTGTCAACATCAACAAAGAAAGAAAAAAATTAAAGCATAAATCAAAAACTCTTCTCATGCAAAGCATCATCTCAAAGTGAGAAGCTACCTTGAGATGATAAAAATCCTCCATCCTTTGGTGCCACCGGCCTTCATGATGATCCTATTCCAATTTACCCATTTGATATCTTAAATGAGTCTTTGGAGGCCTTAATAGATGTACCAAAAACAGCCCCAAAATTTGAAGCAGAATTATATGAAGTTTAATTGACGACACTCATAAATTGATCTACATGATACTCAACAATTGTTATGTTTTGGAATGCACTTTCCTTATGATTCTTTTCAAATGGTAGCTCTTTCTTTACTGTCATCTTCCTAATCATCACAAGCTCAATGAAGGAATTGAAACCAAGACAATTAACCGGTTAATTTTGATGACCTACTACTGATTGTGATGACTTACCAGCACCAGATGTATAGAAATCCCATATCAGCAAATTGGACTCATCACCAATAGACCCAAATAGATATTCATATTTTAAATGCCATACAACATCTTCATTTACATTATCATGGATCTTAAATGTTTGTTGAGCCTCAAGTACTTTATTTATGGTAAGTGCATTAATCTCCCACAAAGATGTTTTTGTATCATCTGAATTACTCAATATATATCCATACATAAAATGACTCCATGAGAAACCATACCCTTCTCTATTATGACTTCTCAATTCAATATCAGGATTACAACTACCATCTTGAGATAGCTTTGATGGATTTATGCTGTAATCAAACAGATAAACTAACTCTTCTGGTAGCAATAATGAAAGGATTTTGAGGAACATGTCGGGCTTTGTTGACCTCACCGTCATGATTGATCTGTTGTATAACTTGGACCTTGTTATTAGCACTGCCCAACCTCATTCTCAGTATCCTTGAGTGGAAGCTGCATCTGTGTGAGCATCAGATAGTTGTGCTCGTTGTCACAAGTGTGAGAGGCCAAGATTTCACGCCAACAACTTGCATTTTTCAATGCTACTATTTGAGAAAGGCTGCAAATCTTTTATAAAAAAACTAAAGATTTATATGTTAAACTGTTGAATGACTTTCAACTGCCATGGTATGCACTCCAAATTCTTTCTAAACGCCTAAATTTTCAAAGAAGTTAAATATCATCTAAGAAAACATTAACAAGCATAAGAATGAAGGCCTTTATTTTGCTTGCATTACTTCCCAGGAAATAATGAAGGATCCTCTCAATCGTGGCTGTGTGCCCATAAACTTCAACATCTCCTTTAATTACTTCAAAATCAAACTACCAACTTTATTTCCAGACCCTAGCCTCTGCGTTCTACTTTGTGGAGTTATATGATGTGGCATGCAATCGGCCAAGTAATTCGCAATATTCCTTTGCCATGTTTCTCCTCAATTTGTTTCTACAATTTCTTCCAGAATTTCTTTTGAAATGCCTGATAACTACTCTATGAATATGTCATATACCCATATTTCATGTTTACCCAATTAGACAAGACTTATTTGTACATATCTTATCTATTACTCAATGGATTGTATGTAGATTGGCAATAGAAGCGCTGCAATATTATAATGTAAAGGTTCTTTTTCCTGTAGCCTTTTGTCACGCCAGGCTCTTCCATGTAAAGATTTTTGAGTCAAGGTCGGGCTTCCTACACAACGATCATTCTGCTCAACACGTCTCTTCACAGATCAACGACTATTTGTGTTGCCACGCTTTACATCTTCATGCGCCATTAAAAACAAATGATGGATATCAATACTCAATCCAATTTCTATTAAGAAAACTTAGGCATATTATTACTGCTTTGATACCAAATGACAATGCTTAATGGTAAAAACTTGATATTGCATTTGATGAAGATAGGAGGAATTTATACAAAGGTTAGCCTCTTTATAACCGAAGCAAATGTAATAAATACCTAACTATGCACGGTTATGTAATATATGCCAACAAAGATGTCCTAGAGAAATCTTACCAACTAACAAGGATATAGAGATTTTTTTTTAAAAGATAATTAATGTAATCCAAATGATCAAGTAAATATAAAAATCATCTAAGAATGGTTATAATTAATTCATACATCATATAAATATGCACATAATTAATCCTAACATGATCATAAGAACACAAATACACAAGAAGAAATAAACAACATCACATGGATTACTTTCCCTAAGGTATCCCAATGCCACCCCTTAACATAACACTAAGAATATAAACAACATCATATAACTTAATCATATCTTTACCTGCATTATTCCTAATAATCATTTCATCTAAGCTCATAGGAATCATCCATTTAAGTAAACTACCATGAACACTTGCCATCCTAATCCCAATTACCAATATTACTTTACATTCATTTTAAATGCACCAAGTCCAAATCTTCCTATTTCTTTATTCCCAACCAGTGTTCATAACCATTCAATTTCCTAAGATAACAATTCTAGAGCAGAATCTTTTCTCTTTCTGTATACCAATATTATCATTTCAATGACATAATATGCACATATATTACTAATCCAAATAGCACCATCTATTCAACAAGGTCTATAATCTCCAATTACAATATAGATAAATAGCCAAGGTATAATATATATCTAACAAGAGTACAACAACATCTTCTACTACAAGAACCATAATTACAATCTACTATCTCAATATCCAATTACATATTATTACAATATCCTCTTACATCAAGACACATAGCCTCCTAATCTACTAAAATAATCATCTCATGATACATCTTACAACATTGTGTTTAATTCATAAAAGTACATAGTATCTTCTTCAAGAGACCACATATAGGCTAAAGAGATAAGAATTCATATCCATGTACACAAACATCCAACAAAGAGAAGGACATCCCAATGGAAGAAGGTGTCAAACCACGCAACCATGTGGAACCATAAGGAACCACCCACGTGCTCCAAAGAATGACACAAGATCCCACACACACTCTAGATCTAAGATGACACCTAACAACCAAGGGACAATGACAACCACAACTGAAGTGCAAACACATGAACAATATTCCAAGTCACATCACAAGGCTAAATTGAAACACAAGACTTTGAGAGGCTTCACAACAAAACAAGGCATACAAAAGTAGTACCTACATGTAGGGAAGAGTGTCATTGCATGCTATCGCCATATAACAATAAAAGGGAGATCCTGGGAAATTTGTACTAGAACTCATGATACTCATGCAGAACTATTTCAACCTTTGAGGAAATCAAGAGAGTTTTATTTCCACGGATTGCCAAGGCCTTCCCAAAGCTTATACCAAGTTTGTATTAGCACTCCAGGGCCATGAGATGGGGAATCACAAATCCATTTCTTATCTTATTAATGTAAATTACTACTACCCTCCCCACCTAGGATTAATTTATTTAGTTATCTCTTGATTACATAAACAAAATCCCCACGAGATTTCATTGCACTCTAGACCTCGACACCTATCTCTAAGAGTTCCTAATAGTCTATTCCTCATGACCCCAACTCTCACTTGGAAGCCCACTCCCCCTATTATGCTCCTAGACCTTAGGGTACAACATACACATGCCCATATAAGCAATGGATCTCAACTAGACATAACTCGATTATCCAGGGTTCACTATATAAAATACCAAATAATCCAACCTCTCGAAGGAAAACATGGTAATCATAATATATCCAATACTGCAATATCCACATGCATCCAACATGAGCCCAATAATTAATAACAAGGGATAACCATCTTTATTATTGCCACAAATAACATAAATACTCATCTCTAATCAAATAAACCAATCAGGAAACATCATAGGAAGTCATAATAATCTGGAAATTAGCCTCTGGACTAGCAAAAATCAAAACAAAGAGAAAAATAAACTCAAAAAAAGCTAAAACAGTAGACTACTACATTTGCAATTTGAATCAACATCTTTACAAAAGAGTACAATACTTAGGTTAACTAGTTTAGTGCATTTGTGGAATAGTTTAGCGCATTTGCACAAATATTCAGTGCATATATCTAATTAGATAGCACATATGACATATAAAATAGTGCATAAAGGCCACAGATTAGCGCATAAGACTCCCAATCACATATGATCAAAACATAAGCACATATAAAAAAATGTCTAGCGCCTTTACTCACCAAAGTAGCGCATATAAGAAAAGGGGCAAAAATCGACCCAAAGACATGAAAATAATTGACTAGTTTCCAGAATGATGTAAGACCAAATTACGACTTCAAACACAACTTACAAGGCAGTAATCAACTCAAGGAAAAGGCACAATACAGAATAATGGATCAACTAAATAGATTTAGCATTAACACTACCCGACTCAACACAAAGCAATTCATTCCTGACAATACCAACATAGAGAATTAAACACAGAATCAAAAGATATAGATACAGGTTCCCCAATAACTACACAATCCTTCAACTTACATGGTAAAACAAAATCCAGGGACTCCAAGATACAAAAAAAATCATTGGACTAGAACTCATGGTAATACATTCCCATAAAAATCCATAATACCACTTAATAAAACTATAATACAATAATGATTCCCATAGACATATTTTAATCACACAACAAGCCAAGTTTCCTTCATAGGCATAGAGAAGACAAGCTTTTCAATTTAAAATGTAAGAAGGCTAAAGAACTTCCAATTTAGAAAAATCAAAGTTATGAAAATAAATTCGTTGTATTGAGTCATAGCCAATTCCAAATCCTCAATCCACATGAATCGAGCCTCAAGAAATCCAAACCATACTCCCAAAAGCCAATTAAATTCGCAAAAATTAATCACCAAAATAATAGTACTCCGAGAAATTCTTCAGCCAAGCCACCCTCCCGAAAACTCATAAAACTCTATTTATAAAAATTAATCAAAACTATACAACCTCTCCAACCAATCAAAATAATCCAAAATATTTTATTTCTTACCAACCATCTTAAAATTAAAACATTTATAATATAAAATAATATTATTTCAATCCCAAATCTCCCAGAAAATAATAAAAGAGGATAAATAAGGTAAATAATAAATATTAAATGCACTCATTAACCAATAAATAAAATAGAAGGCTTAATAAATAAATAAATAAAAAGCCCAATAAATATTAAATCACAAAAATAATTTTAATAACTAATAACCCTCAACGATTAAATCCATAATAATATATATAAATATTAATGCTATTAATTAGTTTAAAATTTAATACTAATAAACTATGTAAGCCAATTAATTAATTAATTAATAATTTAATCAATAAACCCAACACCTCAGGGAAACCCAACACAGAGTAACATAAAATACCACAAGATGCTAAACAATGTGACTCTAACCAAGACACTGAATTGACCGGATACTAGCTAAACCTAGAGTGTAGAATGAGATTTTATGTCACCTCCGATCAACTTTCCATTGGTACTAAGACACGCTCAGGTCTGTGAAACTAGGTGGAGTTGATGTCTAGTACCTACAAGTTTGTCACCTCCAATGTACACACAACATACATACATACATAGATATATGTATCTAAATTAACCTTACATATTGTAGCGTCCTAAAATTGCAACACTTGCAATTTCGACTGCATTTCGGTCTTCACGATGGCGACGCAACACGCAACCTGAATGGAGACCCCGAAACCTGATTATGACACTGAAAACTGCATTTTCTTGCACCCTGGCCTGAACCTCCTTTGCACCCTGCTGTCCCGGGAGGTGGGACCAGAGTGCCCAGCGCCCTGGTCCTTCAGGACCAGGGCGCCCAGTGCCCTGGTCCCCAGGACCATGGCGCCCAGCGCCCTGGTCCCTGGGTCCTATTTTGGGCCCGGTCTCCTAAGGGGTCTCGGGTCTTTTTGTTTGCAATTTGGAAATTATCATTCCCTGGTCGGCCTAAGGTCGGGAAAATCAGTCTATCAGCCCTAAATGACAAGTATATAAACTACATTTTTCTCTCTCATTTGGCATGAAGAGGATATGTGTACAAAGCGTGAAAACTATACTCAAGCATTCAAGCATTCAAACATTCAAGCATTCATTCCAAATCTCCATTCAAGGCTAAGTGTTGCATTCAAGACAAGGATTCAACCATTGAAGAGGAGATCACATACTACATGCTACAACATACAACATACAACATCTATACCTTCGCACATAAGGATACAAACATCCTTAGAACAAGGTATTAGTACTTGTTTTACAGTCATTTACATTTATAGCACTTGCTCATTTCTTGGTTAATTCCAAAACCGGGGTTTGACCTAAAGGCAAACCCCTAATCCCTAACCCCCCAATCGTCTTCGCTTTTCTGTGTGTAGGTTGCAGGTACGCGGCTGAAATTGAAGATCTGGAATCCTTGTGCAGAGACGAACAGATCCCCCTTCGTTTCGCGGATTTTTCGGAGGACCGTGGCGCCGAGCGCCATCGTCCCGACAACTTTTGCTCAAATTTGCAGGACAGCGCCGTATCGACATTTTACTGCTAATTCTAGGTCCGCAGCTTCATACTGTATTCCTATCTTAGTTTATAAAGCGAATCTTTGTCACTTTCTATGCATTCCTAGCTCAATTCTTCTATGCACATTCTTTACAAAAGAGGGTAGCCTTGCTGTCATAACCCTTGAAACTCATTTAGCATCCAATCTTGCATTGTGTGGGATTGGATCTTGTGTGTTTCAACCCCTCTTTTGAATGTAAAGTCTCTCCCCTAAGTGAAAACCATCAACCCTAGTGAATCTCCCTTCTCTCTCCTTGGAGTTGGAAGAGGGGAGAGCAACTAGGGTTCGATCGCGATTTTCCGCTTTACATTTTGGTGAACCTGACGTGAACATCCTTTCTAATTTTTCATGCTTAGATCTGAAAAAATTGATTACATTTCCATGTTTGATCTTTTGCAAAATTTTAGAGGTGATTGCATAAAAACCCTAAAATTTCTTTTTAGTAATTGAACTTGTGAAATATCTAATTGTTAATGCTTGTTTCAGATCTACCCTTCTATTACAAATTATCAATTCATATTTGTGCTTTGATTTTGAAAATTAAGTGGTTAAGTGTCAAAACCCTAATTTTTGAAACCCTCTTGATTCAACCTTTGTCTAACAATTTCACTGATCAAAACATCTCCAAATCAGCTGTAACTTTGGATTCTGCAATAAAATCACAATATCTTTCATCCCTGAAAATTTGGAAAAAAGTTGTGAGGACCGTGTGCACTCCGAGCGCCATCGTCCCCGACATTTTTTTCGAAATTTCGGGAGCTAGATCTTACTGTATTTTTCTGCTAAAATCCAGAATTTTGGCTGATTTTATCAATTATAACACCTTCAAAATTACAGTCAAAGTTGGTCTTGTGATTGCTTGGATTAAGGCTTCTAAACATTCAAAAATCATTGAAACTGAAATTCTGTGTCAAAATTGTGTTCTTACTGTCCTAAATTTGAAAAGTGTGTTTGCATTCATTCGAAATTTCAGTGCTTTATTCAAATTCTTACAATTTGTGACTTTTGAAATTAAGTGCTTAATTACAACAACTTTAATTTCCGCTTTCAAAATTGAATTTTGCATGAAATTGAGTCAATTTTTAAATTTCAAAATTTGCATTGCTTTTGACATTCCCTCTAAAATCATAAAATTCAAAATTTCAGTTTCCCTCTCTTTTTCAAAATTCAAATTTTGCATTTTTCGACAATCTGGATAGGGTTCAATTTTGAGATTGCAACTTTAATTTGGCCTATCTACAGATCGTAAAATCACTCAATTTTTTCAGATTAGCTTTAAAATCATCATACATTTCATCCCTGCAAATTTCAAAAAAAGTTGCAAGGACCGTGTTGCACTCCGAGCGCCACGGTCCCGGACATTTTTTCCGAAATTTCGGGAGACTGTCGTGATTGCATTTAACAGCTTAAATCCAGAAGATTGGCTGATTTTACTGAAAATTGCTACCTCTAAAATCAAAATTTTCTCTCCCTCTCTAGTGCATGAGTTTTACAACAATAAGCCCTACTTACACTATTCCCGTTAGACGAAGCCGTAGAATTAAGTCTTTCCGAGGTTTAATTACCGAGGAGATGGAACCTAATTTGAATGGTCTTTTTAACGAGGACATGGGTAATTCCTCTAATCCTCCTAATGATGAAGAAGCTCTCCATGAGGTTTCTGTAGAACAACTTTCAAAATTGGATAACCAATTTGACGATTTTCGACAATGGATGTCTCATGAATACCCCGATAGTCAAGCTCTTCCTTTAATTGAGGGTCTAAAACGTATGCTTCAAAGTGATAAGAATGGAATTGATATTTTGCGTGGTATTGCACACATTGTGGATTCAAATGTGATGCCAATGAAGAGTTGTGCTGAAAATTTAGGTTATACACAACCTCCTACACAAGTCAATCATTCTATTCCTTTGATGACTTCTATCACTAGCATACCTACCTTTACATCAAACATAATGGCTACTTCTACACAAGACATTCCTCCTATGATCACTAGTTAGGGGGGCAATCCCTCTTCTTCAATTAACCCTATTCTTTCATTTAATCCGACTTCTTCATTCACTCCTTCAATGAGTGTCCCTATTATATCTCCACAAATGAACATGACGCAAGGGGGCAATTCATTCAATCATTCCATTCCTCCTTGTAGTGTTCCTCCTGTCCAATCATCTCCTATGACTAATTATCATAGGGTCCCACCACCTTACTCTTTGCCTTCTTTCAATAACATAACACCTCCATCTCAATCTAACACATCTAATATGAACTCTTCGACTGAAGCGACCATTAACAATCTTGCACAAACTGTCTCTTCTTTACAGCAACAAATTGCCTCTATGAATCAATCTAAGTTTAGTGTGCCCACATTTGATGTTGCGAGCCCACTTTCTCTTGACATTGTTCGAGCTATTCCCCCTAAACATGTTGAAATTCCGCATTTGGAGCTTTATAATGGTAAGGGTGATCCTCTAACACATGTTAAGACCTTTCAAACAATATGTAATGATTTTGCTTATGACCAAAGGTTGCTTGCAAAACTATTCACTAGAACATTAAGAGACAAAGCCCTACAATGGTATTGCTCGTTGCCTTCTTATTCTATTACTTCTTTCAAACAACTTGCAAATGCTTTCATTCAACAATTTCAAAACAATATAAGTCCTAAAGTTACTTTGATTGATTTAATGCATTGTAAACAAGGTGTTAAAGAAAAAGTGACTGATTTCATTGGTAGATATAAGCATTTGTATGCTCAAATTTCTTTTCCAGTGCCTGACAATGATATTCAAAGAATCTTTATTTCTAATTTACAAAAAGATATTCGAGACAAACTTCTGTTTTCTGAGTTTACTTCTTTCCAACAGTTGTGTGCAACTCTTCACAATTATCAACTAACTGTGAGTCAAATGGAACAATCACATCCTATGGCTCCGAGTGATAAGGGTGATAGCAGTCAACAACCATTTGGGAAGTTTAAACCGAACAGAGATTCCATCAAATTCAATGAAAACATCATCAACAACAATGTGAATGCAGCATCAGGTGTGCCTCCTATTTCTAAATTTTTTAAGAAAGAAAGAAAGTATACTCCTTTGAATGAATCATTGCATAGTATTATGAATAAGTTATTGGAACAAAATGTGCTTACTCTTCCTCCTATAAGGCAAATTGATCCTGCAAAGATTACTTCACCTTATTTTGATAACAAAGCCTTTTGTCAATTTCATCGTCAGCCTGGGCATGATACTGAAAAATGTTTTTCTTTAAAGGGTAAAATTCAAGATTTGATTGATAATAATACTATTTCTATTTCTGGAGTGAATGATAAAGGCAATACATCTGTAGCTCCTCCTAACCAAAATCTTCAGATTTTCACTGATCCATTACCTTCTCATACTTCTCATACCTCTAATGCGATTGAGGCTAATGATTCCTCTCTCTCATCTACTGGTCTTGTGTCTATGGCTCTGAATGTGATTAACTTTGTAGAGCAGCAAGAAAACCCTAAAGAACCTTCCATCACATTTGATTCCAGTGAAACCATTAGGGCACCTGATGTTCCTTTATACATAGTTGCAAAAGTCAAGAATACACCTTGCCGTGGAGCGCTTATTGATCCTTCGTGCATGGTTAATATCATTACTGAAGAATTTCTTTTTACTTTGCAATTGAATCAAGTGATCTATGACAAAACAGATGTGGTTGTGAAACTATTTGATGCATTTTCTTCTCCCGCAATTGGTTCTATTACATTGCCTATTAAGGTCCATAACAAATCCCTTGATGTGAACTTTGCTATTATTCCATCTTCCGAACAATTTTGTGTGAAGCTTGGCTATCCTTGGCTATCTTCCATGAAAGCTATTGCTTCTCCTATTCACAAGTGTTTGAAATTTCCCCATAATGGTGAAGTTGTTACTGTCAATCATAGTCTCTTTAAACCAGCTGAAAGAACTTCTAGCGTTCCTATTGATTACTTTTGGCCTAAACAATTCCAATCTCTTCCTCCGCGAAGTGATCATCTTTTCAAATCTTATCAAAAGTGGAAAACAGATATGATCCTATCTCTAAGTGAACCTAGAACACCTAAACTTGACATTCCTATCATTCTTGAGAAGGAAGTTCTTCCTTTGAAAGATAAAACTAATGTCTTTCCTCAAGAAGATTCCCAACCCATCCCTATGGATGTGACTATGTCTATATCTAATAAACTTCCTAAAAGTAGACCCATCCCTCCTCATCATGATGGACTTGGTCTTCTTTCTAAACCAAAAATTCCTCCTTTATATGGAGCAGTTCCTCCTCCTTCCTTTTATAGAGAGAAGAGACCTTCTTCTTCTCCTATTATCCAGCCTAAGAGACCACAACCTAAACACCCAAGTGATAAGGATGAGAACATTCCTCCTCCTCAATCTTCTCCACTTCCTACTAAGACTAGATGAAATCGTTCTGCACGTGAATGCTGACGAAAGCGTCGTCTTAGAGCTCAAGCAGCTGCTTCTCAAACTTTGCAATCTCCAAAAACACCTTCAACAAGCATTATTCCATTTTCTCCAAAATCTCCAAAACATAAGATGCATGATGGTCTTGATCCTGTGCGAGTTAAAAATCCTATTTTTATAAATCTTGATGATGATATAGATGAAAATGTTATTCATGATGAAAATGTTACTCCTCTTGCTTCTGATAGTGAATATGAACTTGTTGATATTGATAACCATTTATCTAATGAATTTTCTAAAGCACTTATCCTAGCTCCTAGACAAGAACAATGTGGCTCGGAACATGAACATAGCCCTTGTTTGGATCTTGTGATAGCTCCATTTGCTGTATTGGATGTTCCTCCTCTAGCGTGTTCCCTGCCTTCCCGAAACATTGATCAGGAAGATCGGGGGGTAGATGACGTGCTAGACTAGTTACATTAGCATAGCAGATTCTCTCCTCCTCTCTTTCGTTACTTCTTCTATATGTTATTCTCATTCTTCTATTTGTTGTCCTTAGTGTTGTCTACTTGAGGACGATGCAAAGCATTGAGATCTCTCGATCTCTCTCATGTTGACTCAAAAGACACATGTGTTCCCTTCTTCTAGGTGACCTTCCTTGATTGGGGAATGAAGAACAATTATGCATACATACATATGATATATATACATGAATTATCATACAGCATACTGACCCCGAGGAAAGCGAAGTCACCTTATGCTTTGTGTTTTGTGTCTATTATCCTTGGGCTTATCTCACACTTGGGGGCTAAATCCTTGCGATAATGTGCTCCTTTCCTTTCTCATTCTTATATGTATCACTACCTTAAAGCAATCACCCCCGGTGAGGCGTGTGCGATCGCTTTAACGTAGGGGGGCATACATCCTGTTCATATCTTTTCAAGATACTTGAAAATTTCTTGACAAATTTAGCTTTGCCTTGAAAATTTTTGATATCTTTCTTGCATGACTCATAGTGAGGGAACCTTACTACTAACAGTCATGGTTCTCCCTTGTGATCTTCCCTTTTACTTTATCAATCGAAGTCGTAAGATCCTTAGTCCACTGGGGGCTTGGTGTATCTTGCCTCCTTGACGTGGTGAAAGTCTTTCAATGTTGTTTCCTTGTACTTTACCGGAAGTATGAGCATATGCCTATACTCCCGCTAAAGTGGGGGCTAAATGTAGCGTCCTAAAATTGTGACACTTGCAATTTTGACTGCATTTCAGTCTTCACGATGGCGACGCAACACGCAACCTGAATGGAGACCCCGAAACCTGATTATGACACTGAAAACTGCATTTTCTTGCACCCTGGCCTGAACCTCCTTTGCACCTTGCTGTCCCGGGAGGTGGGACTAGAGCGCCCAGCGCCCTGGTCCCTGGGTCCTATTTTGGGCCCGGTCTCCTAAGGGGTCTCGGGTCTTTTTGTTTGCAATTTGGAAATTATCATTCCCTGGTCGGCCTAAGGTCGGGAAAATCAGTCTATCAGCCCTAAATGACAAGTATATAAACTACATTTTTCTCTCTCATTTGGCATGAAGAGGATATGTGTACAAAGCATGAAAACTATACTCAAGCATTCAAGCATTCAAACATTCAAGCATTCATTCCAAGTCTCCATTCAAGGCTAAGTGTTGCATTCAAGACAAGGATTCAACCATTGAAGAGGAGATCACATACTACATGCTACAACATACAACATACAACATCTATACCTTCGCACATAAGGATACAAACATCCTTAGAACAAGGTATTAGTACTTGTTTTACAGTCATTTACATTTACAGCACTTGCTCATTTCTTGGTTAATTCCAAAACTGGGGTTGACCTAAAGGCAAACCCCTAATCCCTAACCCCCCAATTGTCTTCTCTTTTCTGTGTGTAGGTTGCAGGTACGTGGCTGAAATTGAAGATCTGGAATCCTTGTGCAGAGACGAACAGATCCCCCTTCGTTTCGCGGATTTTTTGGAGGACCGTGGCGCCGGGCGCCATCGTCCCGACAACTTTTGCTCAAATTTGCAGGGCAGCGCCGTATCGACATTTTACTACTAATTCCAGGTCCGCAGCTTCATACTGTATTCCTATCTCAGTTTATAAAGCGAATCTTTGTCACTTTCTATGCATTCCTAGCTCAATTCTTCTATGCACATTCTTTACAAAAGAGGGTAGGCTTGCTGTCATAACCCTTGAAACTCATTTAGCATCCAATCTTGCATTGCGTGGGATTGGATCTTGTGGGTTTCAACCCCTCTTTTGAATGTAAAGTCTCTCCCCTAAGTGAAAACCATCAACCCTAGTGAATCTCCCTTCTCTCTCCTTGGAGTTGGAAGAGGGGAGAGCAACTAGGGTTCGATCGCGATTTTCCGCTTTACACATATAAAAACTATAAAAAAATAAAAAAACTACTTTCCCTTTCTTTAGAACACTTCATTAGAAAAGCAAGTTTTAATATTTAGAAATAAGATCAATGACCTTATTGAAAACTCCAAAAAATATCAATAAAATTAGATGGGCCTAGAAATTCATAGAATTGACTCATAGGTCTAAATTTTAATATTATATCATTGATTTTTTTCCTTTCATTTATACAAGCAAGATTTGAAGAAAATACTTTTACTAGAGTTTGATTCAAATTTGTTTTTTTCCATTGTATAATTAGATTATTTAGTCTACAATGACTGGAGCATAAAATAGATGACAGTCCATCCATCAGAAATGAAATGAAAGTTCGTACCTCAAATATTTCACTTGATTTGTCATGTGGAAGGACTGCATTTTTTTTTATCTAGGAGGAAGACGTAGTCAAAATATAAATGCTAACGGTTTATGATATCACCATGACACCAATCTTTTGCAAGCAGACATCCTTATAAAATGGTACCTTCAAACATAAATACAAGTAGTTAAATAATAACAAATATTTAATTTTAAATAAATAAATTGAGTTAAATATAATAGATTTTAAAATGGATAAATAAGGAAGATTTGTATAGATTTGTTTATCATACAGAATTTGTAGCATGTGTATTGTGATTCATCTTAAATAACTGTATTGAAAAGTTTTACAAATAGATAAATGAATTGTTATTTGTCTATCTAGGTTTAATCTTGAGCATGCGGTCTTGAATCTAATGTGAATCTTGAATTCTAAAGTATAGCTTTGAATTTGAGGCATTTGTTCTTATAGATGTATTTATTGATGTAATGATTTAGATATCTAATTGCAAGAACTTTTCTATAATAAGGTAATATAATCTTATGTGATCTGACTATATAACTTAGGTCTTTGTCTTTTTATACAATATTAGGGATAATTCAAATTTGAATATTTAATGCTTAAGTCAATGGATAATAGGCACTTGAATTCAAGTCTGCTTGAACTGATATTAAACTTAATTTTGGTAAATGGGTATTAAGAATGCACTAATAGTTTTAAATTAGGCTCATGGTAACTTCTATTCTTTTTATTGAAAAATAGGAAGAAGAGGATTAGGCGCCATATCTAGATTAATGGGCATTGAGAACCTATGTTCAGCTTATTTTGGAATGAAGGTCCAACTTTTGTATAGAACTATGTTGTTTAAACACCAAACTATTGCACAAAGGGAAAATGGTCAAAGTGATTCCAAAAGAAGTGTCATAAAATATGAGTGTCATACTTTTATGTTCTATGCTTCCTTAATTTTATGAGTGTTATTGCATATGGATAAAACATCCATGAAAAAAATATTTAGGGATTAGATTAATTAATAAGTAATAAATGATATGTAATTGGAAATTCTGAATAAATAAATAGAGTTGAGATAATCAATAAATATTGAAATAAATGTTAAAATTTGTAAGGAGGAGATGCTTAACTTTGTATGAAAAGGAAAATTGGAATATACGCATAGTGATTCATCCTAAATATCTAATTAAAAAGCATTGACATATAGGAAAATGAACTATTATGTACCTAGGTCTAATGTGGCATTGAATCTAATGTGGAACCTTAAGTTATAAGTTGTAACATTGAACTTGGAAGATTTCTTCTTATGACTGCATTTATTAATGTCATAAATTAGATGTCTAATTGTAAGCACCCTTCAATAATAATGTGATATGATCTTATGTGATTAAATGACTTGATGGCTTTTCTTATTATACAACATTACTACAGATTCAAATTTAACATTTCATACTTAAATTAATGAGTGATAGATACTTAAGCTCAACTTCGATTTGACTCTTACTAAATTTAATTAAAAATGTAAAACTTTTAAATGTTATAAAATTACATTTCCCTTAGACCACTTTTGGGTCATTAAAAAGTCAATTTCAATATTCAGAAAGAAAATCATCCACCTGATTGAAAACTCAAAAATTTATTAATAAAATCACATGCACCTATAAAAATTCATAGAAATGACTCATAATTCTATATTTTATTATTATATTATGAAATTTTCCCCTTTAATTAATGCAGGAAGATTTGAAGAAAATACTTTTATCAGAGTATGATTCAATTTTTTTTAGTCCATTGTATAAATATATAATTCAGTCTGCAATAACGTGAGCATAAAATAGAGGACGGTCCACCCCCCTTCATCAGCAGTGATGCTGATTATGACGATTATTACATTTGAATTGGTCTGAGAAAATAAGAGAGTTATTCAAATGGAATTTTCCACTTAATTTGTCCATACTTGCGTATACGTGGAAGGACTGCAATTTTTTATTCTGACTTGGTATCACAAGATAGAGGAAAATGCAAACAAATCTTATTCCTGATCTGATACGTACAGGCTTCCAAGGAAGCTCCCCATTTTATCCAAATGCTGACTGCTTATGATATCACCATGACGCTTGTCTCCTGCAAGCAGACGTCTAATTGCAGTCACCTTTCAATAACAATATAACATCATCTTATGTGATTTCCTTTAGGTCTTTGTCTTTTATTATATAATATTAGAGTGGATTCACGTTTGAATATTTCATTTTTTATTTTTTTTTAAATTGTTAGACGGATAAGCTTCTATAAGATTAATTTGAAAAAGATTAACAAGTTCATTAAATATAAGTCTGGTAAAATTTAAAAGAGATCCAAACTATATAAAAATTGATCTAATGTCATCCTAACTCTGATCAGACATTTACAAATGAAATCATTACAACTTAAACAAAGACATAACAATTTGTAACAAAAATTGCTTGACCTCAAACAAAACCTTGAAATTATCCACTTGTCGTCTCTGTCAAATTGTTTGGAAGAATATCATCTACCTCCAATTCCCACTCGAGCCCCTCCAGCCGGACATATGATTTAGTCCATTAGGGGCCTTCATTCCTCTCAATCCGTATCTAGTAGGTGATGTGAGAGGGTGGCGAAAGAGGCAAAAAGTCGGCATCCAGTAGGTTTGCACTAATAGTTTTAAATTAGGTTCATGGTCACTTCTATTGTTTTTATTTAGGAGTAAGAAGAAGAGGATTAGGCGTCATGTGTAGATTAATGAATAAGTTTAGCTAGTCCAACTTTTGCTTAGAACTATGTCATGTAAACACAAGACTATTGCACAAAGGGAAATAGGTCAAAGTGATTCAGAAAGAAGTGTAAGAAAGTATAAGTGTCATAGCTATCAACTCTATGATTCCTAAATTTTATGAGTATTATTGTACTTGTAGATAAAACACCCATGCATAATATATCCAAGGATTAGATTAATCAATAAATAATAAATGATATATGTATACACCTAAAAATGGTCTGAAGATAATTAATTAAATAGGCAATTATTTAATTAACCCCCCTTCCCAATTTAATTGAATTCATTAGCAATTTGATTAAATCCCTTTCATCTACTTATTAATAAATCTAAGGATTTCTTTAATAGGTTCATCTCAATAGTTTCCTTTGATTAATTAATCCAAATTGATTAATCCCTCCCCCCTCCAATAAATTCATTTCTTCTAATCCCTAATTAAAATTAACAAACTCAAGTTTGTTGAGATTAATTATCATTTTCCAAATTATTTAAATTTCTAAATTCGAATGAGCACATGGCTCCTAACTTTTAACCACCTAACCTAACCATCCCCTAACCTAACCCATTCCACCTAACCCTGGGTTTAACTAACCCTATCCTATCTTGCACATCCTAACCTCCTTATCCTAACCTCCTATGGTATGGATATTCTCCCCTTGAGACACATGGCACTTTCGCCACATGTCTCCTCCCTTGGACACTTTCCCTCTCATTAGCAAGTCTCCTTGACACTTGTCACCACAGACATGACAAGTGTCCCTTCCTCCAACCTCTTCTCCAACTTCCTCAATCTTGGCCTTTGATATCTTCAGATCGGATCTGGACCATTGATTCCTGCCACCTCAGCTTTGGCCTTGCAATTCCTATAAATATCCCCCATTTTGGAGAAATAAGGATCGCTTGCATTTATAGCTTTAGCATCATTACTATAGGCAATTTTCATTTCAATCATCTAGTAATTAGCATTTTGGATGAATCATAGCATTGCATTTTATATCATTTTCATAATCAATCATGATCAAGTAGCTACTCAACTCTTGAGTTGCCACTTTGGAGGTCATTGCTCCGTTGAGAGCCAATCAATTCAACACCTTCAAGGTCCTCAAGAATAGAGGAAAATAGGACATTTCAAGGAAAGTTTATGGTTTGCATCTTAAATTTAGTTTTCAATTAAGCTTTATATTATGTTTTTATTGTCTCATTATATGTGTATGCCTTCTTATATACTACATTTTTAGCATCACTTTAATTAGCACCCACCGTGGGGCCTAGCCCCTTTGATCTTTAACAAGTTTGCTTGCAGGAAATTTTATTGACAGGTTGATTAGCTCTCTCAGGCTCCCGAATTGCGTTCTTGGTCTCTATTGTAGCGTTCCGACACTTAAAATGGCGTTAATGGGAGATTCCTCAACTCTGTTTTTATGTTTTTCTCCGTTTTAGTGTTTTTAGTCTGTACCTTAGCGTTTTTGGTATGTTTGGTAGCATTTTGGGTATATTTGACATCGTTTTCCGTCTGTTTAACAACGTTTTTGGTGTGTAGAATAGCGTTTTTGGTGTGCAGAACAAAGTTTTTGGTGTGCTAAATAGCGTTTTTGGGCCATTTGGTAGCGTTCTTGGCACATATGATGGCATTCTTGGTCCATTTGATGGAGTTTTCAATTTTTTATTGATTTTGCAAATGTTGTATGTTGCATTCTTTATTTATGCTTCTGGAATGTCATTTTCCTGAACTTAATTTGCATATTGTTGGTTTGGTAGGTACTTATTTCGCTGTGAAAGACCGGAGTCATAAACCATTTCATCGTTAAAGAATGCAATATAAACTACTAACTTTGTTTGCAGTTGTGGGATTTTGCACTTATTGTTGTTAAATTAGGCACATAGACTAATTACAATGGAAATGAACAAACATGTCTTATGTGTTTTGATGATAGGCGAGTATGCTCTCACCTTTCTTAGGTGATCAGAAAGCTAGAGTCATCTTTTTCTTTCAATAGTGCATATCTTTAGCAGGCCTCCTCTCCCGAGGAGCCTATAAGGCCAAAGCCATTAAGGCCGGTGAGAGGGGAACAACCCAAGTGGGAATGGCTAATGCCAAGTACTCCAACCCAGTATAAAATAAATGTAATTTGATGAAAATCAAGTCAACGATAGTGCTTGGGAATAGCTCTCCTCCGTACCTTCAGGTGTATCAAACCTTGGTTTTCAAGGCTAGGAGACCTCTTCATTGAGTTTATACCCCGACGCGCCGAACGGATCCCTTACTAGTTCCAATTAAAATTAGAAGCTACCCAGTTTACCTCCGAACATTATTAAATTCTTAGTGCATGGAGGGGGAAGAATCTCTCCTTAAGATACTCACCATATGTCCCTCTTGAGTATATGTGTGAACTCCCCTTTTGAGACCTTATAGCTAGGCTCATAATGGGACTCCACTAGCTCTCGCAAAGGCAAAAACACGGGCGCCCTTTAGGGGGTGACAAGGTTGTGTGAGCTGACAGGGTACTAAGTGTGGGCTAATAACTAATAATGAAGCCAATCTCCTTAGGATAGACTGAATGATGTGTTTTCAATTGTTCAAAACCTGTGAAAACTTGGGCTTTCTTTAAAGCTTCTTGAACATACACTTTATGTGTCCTTTGGGACAAAAATACAATCTGATTTATGTGTTTGTAAGTCAAGTCAAGATATCATCCATTGAAATAGAACAAAAATTGCAAACTCAAACCTCAAGTTGTCATATTTACAAGTTTCACAATAGATTAGCTCTTTCGGTCCAAACAGTCGCACATACAGTCCAAACAGGCGCACCTACAGTCCAAACAGGCGCACTTTCAGTCCAGTCAGGATATCATCCATTGAAATACAACAAAAAATGCAAACTCAAACCTCAAATTGTCAAATTTACAAGTTTCACAGCCGATTAGCTCTTTTGGTCCAAACAGTCGCACATACAGTCTAAACAGTTGCACCTACGGTCCAAATACTCACACTTTCAGTCCAAACAGTCACACCTATGGTCCAAACAGTCGCTCTTCTAGTCTAAACTTCAACTCTCTTGGTATGAATGTTAGCTTTTTCATATTTCAACATTAACTCTCCAAGGTTGAGCTTGCTAGGTATAAACATTAGAGTTCTTGGTCTAAACGTCAGCACTCTTGGTCTAAACGTCAGCTCTTATGGTATAATCATTGTCTAAGTTCTAACATCAGTAGTTTAAGCTTCAAAGTTCTTGGTCTAAATGTCTTCTCTCTTAGTTTAAACATCAGCTCTTATGGTCTAAATGTCAGCTCTCTTAGTCTAAACATCATCTCTTTTGGGTTGAATGTCAAATTGCTCATGTTTCAACACTAGATCTTCTAGTATGTGCTTGCTAGGTCTAAATTTCAGTTATCTGAGTCTAAAAATAAAAAATTTAGGTCAAAACAACAATCTCCAAAGTTCAAACACCCAATTTGCTGAGTCTAAACACCATTGTTTTGAACTTTAGATTCACTGCACTACAAAATAGCATTTTTGGTATTTTCCTTAACATTCCTGGTCATTTTGTCAGTGTTTTTGGTCATTTTGTTAGCCTTTTTGGTCAGTATAACAGCATTTCTGGTCCATATAGCAGCATTTATGGTCAATATAGCAGCGTTTCTGGTCCATATAGTAGCGTTTCTAGTCATTTTGTTAGCATTTATGGTAAACTCCACCAAAATCATAAACCAAAAAAACCCATTTTTGGTCAATATAGCAGAGTTCTTGGTCAGTTTGTCAGTGTTTCTTGTCAGTATAATAGCGTTTCTAGTCAGTATAGCAGCATTCTCGGTCAGTTTGTCAACATTTTTGGTCAGTTTGTCAACGTTTCTGGTCCATATAGCAGCGTTTTTGGTCAGTTTAGCAGCATTTCTGGTCCATATAGCAACATTTTTGCTCATTTTGTCAGCGTTTCTAGTCAGTATAGCAGCCTTTTTGGTGAGTACAGCAGCGTTCTCGGTCAATTTGTCAGCATTTCTGGTCAGTTTGTCAGCGTTTCTAGTCCATATAGCAGCATTTTTGGTCAGTTTAGCAGCGGTTCTGGTCCATATAGCTGCAACTCTGGTCATTTTGTCAATATTTTTGGTAAACTGCACTAAAATCAGAAAACAAAAACAACCCATTTCTCAGACAACTAAACATAGAGACTAGGTCATCTTCTCGTTTCGCTCAGTCAGGTTATCTTTTGTTAAAACTGATTCAAGACTAGACACACTAAGGTTCTCAAGTATTCATTTCAACAAGTTTAAGATCTAACACCTTAAAGTGCAACATCACATTTTCTTTGATAAACTGATCGTTCAAACATAGTTTCTCATCATGATCTATCATCCTTTATCACGAAAATATAACACTTGATCAGAATAACCTTATTCTTTATCATAGGGTATATCATTCCTATTGAACTTGGTCATATCAAAAATCATCATCATTGCACTCCAAAACTAAGATCGAAAAACTTTCCAACAAGCAAATACTCGAAAAGATCATTTCGTGTCTATCCATCTATACTATTTACCTCAACAGTTGATCACTTATTGCAACACATTATGGAAGATTTAAACCTCGCAAAACATTCACAACACATATATGCCTATTTTAACTAGAGCGTAGAGACATAAGATCATTGAAACGAAAATTGAAACATTTGAAATAGCTGAAGATCATAGAAGCATGGAATACCAAAGCAAAATACAATAAGACATAACAGGTCAACATATCAAAAAAATCAAACAAGTCCAAAATCAAAAGCCAACTATGTCAAAACCTCACAAGGATTCAAATACATCTCCAAAGAAAGGTTGCTCTATTATGAAACTCTTAAAGAGATCCCTAAGGGATTTTGATGAGAAAGATCACAATCGCGCACCTATGGCTAGCAATTGCTCATGCCCCCATAAGCAAGTTGACTTTCCAAAGGAATCTATTCCTACACCTCTTAAAAACTTGCAAGAACCTTCCATAGCATCCTCACCAAACAATACACCCAAGGATGAATTTCCCCAAGGGATATCCATAATGGCCATCAAACCTAATTCAGAGGATCCTATTCAAAACCCATCTCCTTCATATCTAAGCATTGATTCCTTGCAACATCCCCATAATGCTCCCTTGCAAATTGAAGTCCTCATTCATAGAATGCTCATTAAACGTGTCCTAATAGATGGGGGATTTGGCTTAAACATTTTCTCATTGAGTCTTGTTCATTCTCTAGGTTATTTAGAAGATGCAGTTAATCCCTAGAAAAAGATCACATTCAAAGTATATGATGAAGAAGAGAATTCCTCTAAAGCAATTATGATATTACCCATCCGAGTGGGACCTTTGCAGAAAGACATAGCATGCCAATTTCTAGAATTGGACTTACCATAAAACATACTCTTGGGAAGACCATGGATACATGACATATAGGCTATTCCATCAACATGTCATCAATGTCTAAAATTTCCATAAAATGGGTAGTAAATCATGATCTCAACAGACTCAAATCCATTGCAGTGTTGTAGTAATCTAAAACCAGAGAGGTAGCATCTTCAAGAACACAATCCAAGGAGCAATCATTTGCATCAATTTTGTCAAGCATGGAAAAACAAATGCAGCTAAGAGATTGAGGGAACAGAGAATATTTTCTATCATGGGAAACCAAACAAGAGCAACTTGAAATTGAAAGGGATGAAGAAGATGTAGGTGTCAATATAGTTCAAGTGTATGCAAGAAAAACATTAGGAACTATCCTACTTGAATCAGAATCACATTCGGTTGACTTGGACTTAATTGAGGACAATCAGGAGCTACTTGCACGAGGTCATTCTGACGAGAGTATCATTATAGACATTGAAATGCATATTGAAAGCTCTGACATCTCTATCATGACCCCTAATATCTTTGAAACAATTCACCCTTGATCCTCTACCCTTAATCCATCCTGAACTTATGGATTGGGAAAATGAAAGACATACTACCATTGATACCTTTCCTAATGACCATGCCATATCTTTATATCCTAATGCAATCGAACCCACAACAACTTTCACCAGGAATTTCACTAATGTATCTTCGAGTCAAGTGGGTGCCAAATCTCCTAGTTGCAAAAGTGAAAATAGAGAAAACAATGTCAGGTCTAATGCTGAAAACCAATTATTGGCAACATTAGACCATGAAAAAGTAAAAAGAAAGGACACATTTAACGATGAAAACCTCCTTGAGGCTCCGGAAGATGGGAGATTTGACACCTTACCTAAATACTATCAAGAGAGGTCATCTATCCTGACAGAACAAATAGATGCAATTAACATTGGCACAACTGATCTATATCCAACAACTTCTCTATTAGAACTAGCAACGCAAAAATATTTGGAACTCTTCAAAAGGAAGCAAATCAAAAGATGGTCATATGCATACATTCCAGGGTTGGATCCAGATCTTATAATACATCACCCGAATATCAGTCCAGGAGCAGGCATCAATAATGGAACACAACATGGATCAAGACCAAGCATACTATTCATCACACCACAAGGTCATACAATTCCAAAAGTGTAAAAATTAAGCTTCCCATGCACCAACAATATAGCAGAATATGAAGATTTGGTCACATGAATCAAAATGGCCATAGAGTGGACCATTATACAACTTCAAGTCTTTGGAGACTCTCAGCTCGTCATCAATCAAATCAATGATGATTATCAAACAAAGGATGAAAAGCTAATGCCTTATAAGAAGATGGTTGATGATGTCAGGAAATACTTTGTATACAAAATAAACTAGTATACAAAATGGATTGTGGAAATCTCATAGCTTTAAAAGAAATACTTTGTCAAAATAAATTTTTAACAGATTCCAAGGAATGACAACAAAGCAGCAGATACCATGGAAACACTTTCTTCTTTACTTCAGACACGGGAAAATCAAGAGCGTTATGAATTCCTGGTGGAAGAGTTGTTTTACCTTGCTCATAATTGTCCTGATTCCCAAAATATCTGTCACCTTGTTGGGCATGATTGCTCCCGCTATGGCCAAACTTATACATACCTGTAAGATAACACCCTACCTCCTAATTTGTCAAAAAATCAAAAGAGAAACTTTATTTGTGAATCCTCCCATTATACTCTTGTCGCGGATACCCTATTTAAACGAGGTCTAGACGGTACTCTTTTAAGATGTCTCGAACAAGAAGAATATGAGAAGGCCTTAAATGAATTCCATAATGGCATTTGTGGCACTCATTCAAGTCGTCTTACCCTTTCAAAAAAAACTCATAGGTTTGGGCTATTATTGGCCAACTATGGAATGAGATTCTTTTCAGATAGCTAGAACATGCAAACAATGTCAGATCCATGGGAATTTGAGTCATGCACCCGCACAAGAACTTCATTTTTTGGCAACATCTTGGCCTTTCTGCCAATGGGGTCTTGATCTAGTAGGAAAGATAAATCCTTCTTCATCCAATGTTCACAAATTCATCCTTGTAGCTACAGAATATTTCACAAAATGGATTGAGGCAATACCTCTCACAAATATCACAGGAAAAAAATTGCTACATTTATCTTGAACTACATCATCTATCACTATGGAATATCCATGACCATTATCACTGATAATGGACGATCGTTCAAGAATCAGGATATCCATGAACTATGTGAGAAATTCAAGATCCAACACAGATTTTCCACACCCTACTATCCACAAGGGAATGGGAAAGCAGAAGCATCACACAAAACTATTTTAAAAATCCTCAAAAAGACAGTGAATGATGCTGGCAGAGATTGGCATATTCAATATTGAACCCTGCTCTATAGATCTATCATACTAGTATCTGCACACCAACAAGTGCCACACCTTTCTCTCTTGTTTATGGATCAGAAGCAATACTGCCAATAGAAGTAGAGATACCTTCTCTACGAGTATCATTAAAAGGTCTTATCCCAGATGAAGAACAATGAGTATCTAGATTGCAAGAGTTATAATTGATCCATGAATGAAGAAAAAATGTCTTTGATCATTTAAAGGTATATCAACAAATAATTTGCCAAATTTACAATCACAAGGTCAAATCACGAGTCTTTCAAATTGGGGAACTAGTACTAAAGGAATATCCATGAAACCAGTCAGATCGAGAAAAGATACTAGTATGGGCCTACCGTACTAGTATCCACACACTAATAGGTGCCACACCTTACTCTCTTGTTTATGGATCAAAAGCAATACTGCCAATAGAAGTAGAGATACCTTCTCTAGGAGTATCATTAAAAGGTATTATCCTAGATGAAGAACAACAAGTATCTAGATTGCAAGAGTTAGAATTGATCCATGAGTGAAGACAAAATGCCTTTGATCATTTAAAGGTATATCAACAAAGAATTTGCCAAAGCTACAATCACAAGGTCAAACCACGAGTCTTTCGAATTGGGGAACTAGTATTAAAGGAAAATCCACAAAACCAGTCAGATTGAGAAAAGAAAAGAAAGTTTGAACCAAACTGGTTAGGTCCATTTGTGGTCACAACAATATTTGGGTCAGAAGCATATCAACTATCAACACAGGATGGGGATCAGCTCGAGGAACTCATCAATAGCATGCATCTGAAGAAGTTTTATGTCTAAAAAAGTGGAAAAATCCAAAAACAGTGAAAAAGTAGAAAAATCCAAAAACAGTGAAAAAGCAGAAAATCCAAAAACAGTGGAAAAGCAGAAAAATCCCAAAATAGTGAAAAACAATGAAACAAATAAAAAAATCAAATATGAGAAAAAGTGCAATAAAAACAGATGGTGAAAACCTGGCAAACAGGCGCTATCTGTCAGCTAGTTATTCCATCTATTGGTTCATGCATCCTTCCGCTTGCATTCATTTCCATCAGCGTTGTTCATATCCATCATAAAGCCTTTGCACATAAGCAGGCATTGTAGGTGATTTCTCGTCATGGTTTGGATCATTGTATATATCATAATAAAGTTTGTTTCTTGGCTAGGTTCAAAATTCTGAACCTAGCTAGGGGCAAAAAAATTTCATTGTTTTGAGCTTAGTCAAATAGCTAGAACAACAACTAGAAAACACTTGTCAAGAGAAAAACTGAGACACATCCAACATTGAACATAAGATCACATTGTCAACCATCAACTATCACATATTAGTCTGACATGACAAACACATATCAATGGATGATATATCTTGACTCATGATTTTAACACTTTGACAATAATGGTTCAACTATTTTATCTTGATTTTCGCTATCATGATTTCTAAGTGACTCCAAGATGTCTTTGACTAGAGGAACAAGGAAGGAACATGATATTTTCTTGTCTATTGTCTGTAAATTAGTCATTCATATGTGCAAAGTTGTCTCAGGACATAATCAACGGAGTATCATAGAAGACATTTTAGACTTGCATATAGAAATGGTTAATACTGCATGTTTTACGCAAGAAACAATCAGGTCATCTTGGTTCAATTATACCTCGATGTTTGTGCTAACTTGCAATATCAAAACCCAGGGAAGTAGTGCTCAAGTCATCATGGTTCAATTATACCATTGATGTTTGCACTCACTTCCCACATTTTAAAGGCTCAATGATGAAACAAAGCAATGACCACATGATCGGTCCGGTCGCCGCATTGCATTTCATTTTGCATTTGCATTTATCTTGCATTTCATTCTTGCATGGGATCACAAAAGCTCATCTTATCCAAGGCCAAAGCTATCACAAGAATCATCAATGTATCATCATAGGTGTATACACAATCAGAACGATGACTCATCTCTCCAAATATTGTCGACCCAATGCAAATCTTATGCTACCCCCTCAAATATGAACCAACATCAGCATATCTAAATCTTCCTGCAACCTGATATCAATAAAATGTCACTTCTTTATCCAATCAACCTTATCAATTCTATTAATCTATCATATCTAATCTATTCTATCGTGTATTATAAAGGATGTATCCTTCCTGGAACCAGACATTTTGATCAAGTCTTATACAGGATATATCATTCCTGAAACTAGATGCTTTGATCAACTTTGTCTTTTACAGGAGGTGTCATTCCTGAAACCAGACTAAATCTCAATCTTATCAATCTAATCAATCAAACTTTATCAACCATCACATCGTGAACCGCATCACCGCGATCATAGAACTCGCACTTTCATCAATCAACGTTGTAGAAATCAACTCAATTCTAATTGAGAATTCAATTTCGTAAATATCCAAAAACTCCAAAGGTCAATTATCTCAATTGATCTCCCGAGGGGGCCTTGGAATTCCTATAAATATCCCCCATTTTGGAGCAATAAGGATCGCTTGCATTCATAGCTTTAGCATCATTACTATAGGCAATTTTCATTTCAATCATCTAGTAATTAGCATTTTGGATTAATCATAGCATTTCATTTTAAATCATTTATATAATCAATCATGATCAAGTAGCTACTCAACTCTTGAGTTGCCATTTTGGAGGTCATTGCTCCCTTGAGAGCCAGTTAATTCAACACCTTCAAGGTCCTCAAGAATATAGGAAAATGGGATATTTCAAGGAAAGTTTATGGTTTGCATCTTAAATTTAGTTTTCAATTAAGCTTTGTATTATGTTTTTATTGTTTCATTATATGTGTATGCCTTCTTATATACTACATTTTGAGCATCACAATATCTAATTCTAAATTCTAAAAAAATGATTTGAGTTAAGATAATCAATAAAATATCTATTGAATAGATATAAAATTGGTAAGTAAGGAGTAGAGGTGTAGCTTTATGTCTAATAAGGAAAATAGGAGTATATGCATTGTGATTCATCACACTAAAAAGATTTTATAGATAGGAAAATGGACTATTATGTGTTTAGGTTTAAATATTCTACACTTGTGACATTGAATCTAATATGTAACCCTATGTTTGTCGCAAATAATAACCTTAGTTCTTGTGCAACTATACTAAATATCAACAATATGAACATCAAGTGAAGAATATGAGTAAGGATCAAAGAATGACATATGAAAAGTCATAGACATACACAATCTATCCTAAACCATTCTCGCAATAACTTAATATATAAAGATGTATCACTAGTATCATGTAAGTGATAATGTGATAACTCCACCAATATTCATAAATATAATCATTTATTGTAGCAAGATGTCATGAATTATCAATAATATCCTATATGAGAAACTAATGAAATATAATCATAATCCATGCTATCATCATCTAATATATCACAAGGTAATCATCATTAATATCCACCAAATTGATTAAAAACATAAATGAATTATCATCCCATACCACAACATCATTGTATATAAGAGAAAATAACTCACATATCAAATCACTATCCCTAGACCCCTCATAAGCTGCACTATAAAAGGAACGAGTTTAATGGTATTGAAATAGGACTACTGTAGTACTTTGCAATAAAATCATGATTAGGATTCAGCAACATCATAATATAAAAGAATGCAACATGTTGAAGGATGTGCATGTAATAACTATGATGTGGTGTAGACACCTAAATAGTGTCAAGTTCAATTCTTAAAAAAAAAAATTAACGCCATAAAAAAACAACTTAAAAGAAGTATTGAAATAGAATTACAGTGTGCATTTTTTACCATTACAATTGAAGAAATAGATTTGTGTTCTTCTTACGACTGAATTTATGGCCTCTATAAAATTTAAAAGTTCTACTGTCCTGATTGAATTGTATTTACGACTGATTTGTGTTCTTATGACTGAATTGTATTTAATGAGTAATTATAGTAAGAAAATTTGTGGACCAAATCGAATTTATCTAGTTTGACTCCAAGTAGACAAGATGTTTTGACCAAAATTGACTTCCAATTAAAAACTCTTAAATTTTTTGTGTTAGTATGCTATTTTGAGGTGTGTAAATTTTGAGGATGATTCAAAGCATGGGACATTTAGGTCTCTTCCATGTTGACCCAAAATTTTAATTTATTTTTCATGTATCATTCTTCCTTTGTATACATAGTTCTACAAGTTTGGAGGATGATGATGATTCATTTCATTTCTCATAACGATTATTATTCTTATATATGCACATTGACTCGAAGTTTGTATATATTTTTGTGTGTTTCATGTGATGGTGCTCATTTTCATGTAGCAACCCTATTCAACATGATTGCATTCCATGAACCTAAATTTATGTATTTCATGCTTGTAACATCCTAATTTATTCCTCTCATTGAAAGAATCCTTCTTTACCTCTTTTACCTTAAAACCATTTTCATATTATTCATTCATGCAATTATTTTAATGGGGGTATCCATTTGCACACACCGGCATAATTGGTGTATTCCCTACAATATTGGTAGCATACGATCTATCAAGAAAAACAACTTGCTAGCACATATGCCCTTCATATGTCCTACCTTTGTATTTTATGAGCTACCTATAGCATTTCTAAACCATCTCTACTTGTGTGATTGTCTTGTGTTTTTAGTGTTTTTCTTATCTTTCGTGTCTATATTATATATGTTTAGACTAATCTTATTTGCCAAATTCCTATTTAATAACTTATTTTTCTAATCCTTTATTTGTGTAGGTTTTATGTATATTTCTAACTTAGTCCTTCTTATGTAAGCTTTTGTTCTCTAATGCATTGGTTTTGTAGGTTCGTAGTCTAGGGGCAACATCATTCTAGTTGTTTTTACCTTCCTCAATATAATCCTTTATGGGATTTCATAATTTTATTTCCTTTTAGTATTTTTTATTATGTACTTTAGCATGCATATTCACTTAGTCTTATAATATTTCTAAATTGGGGGTAAACATGTAATGACATAAATTACATACACATATTTTTTCACATTATATTTTAGACTCACATTGTTGTCCATTTCCCTTAGTATATTTCTAAGAACTTTTAACTCTTTCCTTAACATTTTTTATATGCATGGTGCCAAGGCATGGCCTCTTGTGGATTTTTTTTTCTCAAATATAATGTTACAATTGTCTAAATAGTATTGTGCTTTTCTAATATTTGACCCTTTATTGAGATTAAGTTGTTTAAAATAATGTGACATGCAGACATCTATATAACATGTTAGCATCCCATGACAATTCATTATTTAGTGGTCATTTAAAAGTATTTTGTCACCTATTACCTATCTAAGATGATTGTAATCACTCCAAAGTGAATCTAAATGGTTAGCCATCTACCTTATTGCCCTCCAATCATCTCATCTTTGAAATCTATCTCATACAATCTCATTCTATCTTGTAATATCTTCATATGTTAACAATCTACACCATTTTTATCAATATTTTTTGAAGTCTACAAATACTATTGAGAATTTGAGAAGTGTATTTGAAGACTCTTGTTATCCATTACACTCTTGGTAAATTTAATAGCATTTATCCACAAAAAAATTGTCTCAATTGATATCAAACAGATTTAGTTGTGATTTTGTTTTGATAATTTATTCTAGCTTCTCATTTTGTCTTTCCTTTTGTTATTGTATAATCCCATTGTTGCTAGCTTTGGCACATATGATCTCATTTACTTGATTCAATACTCTTTTCATTATCATTTACTCTACAAGTTGCATTTTTTTTCCCTTTTGATTCCTAAAAACATAGAGGATAATAGAACACACATAATATTTCAATACCTTTATATCTAGCTATGCATTGAGATTGAGAAACCAAAGTAGGAGCTTGACCCTTAATGACAAGCTCTTTTTCAACCCCAAAAAATCTTCTATTTCAACATACAAGTCTTTGTTAGAATTTTTTCTCATGAAATTGATGCTTGTTGTTTCCTTCTACTTATCTTGTTTCCTTCTCCTCAACTCTTTATTTTAAATTTAATATTTAGTTTAAATTATCTTTTTTAAGTTTCTTTTATGCCTAGAAGCTATTAGCATTCTTTATTTGATTCATCTATAGCTAAAAGTTGATTCTAAGAATTGATGTGAGCTTTCTAGAGTTAATTCACAAAATTTATGTGGACAAAAGCATGTTGCACTGATATCCATGTATCACATAAGCACTCAAACCAAATAGTTTCAACCTTTGGCTACAAGTTCTTTTCTATTCTAGTCTTTGTTTTCTATAATTTTACTTTAATTAGTAATTTATAGTAAATATTTCATGTACCAACTCTTTTTTTTAGCTTTGTTAATTTTATTTTTATCATTTTAAACACAGCTAGATTACTCAAAACTTTTGTTTCTCAACTAATAAAATAAATAATTCAAAAAAAATCTTTTAAAATTAGATTAACCCTAAGAATAATATTAAATAGATAATCTATTTAAAGAGTTTACATATTTTCTAAATTTTATTTTATTTTTCCTCTATTACAATCTATACATCTAAATCTAATTACTTAAGTAAATATACAATTCTTAAAAAATATTCAAACTCTTTTACTCCATTTTTAAGCCCTTTTTACTTCCACTCTACACAAAATAAATTATTTTGTATCTAAATTAACTTTACATATAAAATTCATAAAAAAATAAAAATATTTTCACTTCTTTTAGAACACTTCAAGAGCAAGTTTTAATATTTAAAAATAAGATCAATGATCTGACTGAAAAGTCCAAAAATTATCAATAAATTCGCATGGACCTGGAAATTCATAGAAATGACTGATAAGTCTAGATTTAATATTATATCATTGATTTTTTTCCTTTAATTAATACAAGGAAGATTTGAAGAAAATACTTGTACCAGAGTCCGATTCAAATTTGTTTTAGTCCATTGTATAATTAGATTACTCAGTCTACATAGATGAAAGTATAAAATAGATGAGAGTCCATCCATTAGAAATGAAATCAAACTTTGTAGCTCAAATATTCCTCTTGATTTGTCACGTGGACGTGGAAGGACTGCATTTTTTTTTTCTAGGAGGAAAATCTAGTCAAAATATAAACGCTGACGGCTTATGATATCACCATGACACCAGCCTTTTTGCAAGCAGACATCCTTATAAAATGGCACCTTCAAACACAAATACAAGTAATTAAATAATAATAAATAATATTTAATTTTAAATAAATGAGTTGAGTTAAATATAATAAAATTTAAAATTGACAAATAAAGAAGAGTTGTATAGATTTGTCTATCATACAGAATATATTGGAGTATGTGTATTGTGATTCATTTTAAATAATTATATTAAAAAGTTTAATAAATAAGTAAATGAATTGTTATTTGTCTATTTAGGTTTGATCTTGAGCTTGCAATCTTGAATTTAATGTGAATCTTAAATTTAAAACTATAGCTTTGAATTTGGATCATTTGTTCTTATAAATGTATTTATTGATATAATGATTTAGATATCTAATTGCAAGCACTTTTCAAAAACAATTTTATATGATCTTATGTGATTTCCCTGTGACTATATAACTCAAGACTTTGTCTTTTTATACAATATTAAAGATGATTCAAATTCAAATATTTCATGCTTAAGTCAATGGATAATAGGTACTTGAATTCAAGTAGGCTTGAACCCATATTAAACTTAATTTTGATAAATAGGTATTAAGAATGCACTAGTAGTTTTAAATTACGTTCATGGTCACTTCTATTCTTTTTACTCAAAAATAGGAAGAAGACGATTAGGTGCCATATCTAGATTAATGGGCAATGAGAACTTATGTCTAGCTAATTTTGGAATGAAAGTCCAACTTTTGCATAGAACTATGTTGTTTAAACACCAAACTATTATATAAAGGGAAAATGCTCAAAGTGATTCCAAAATACGAGTTTCATACTTTTATGTTCTATTCTTCCTAGACTTTACAAGTGTTATTGCATATAGATAAAACATCCATGCAAAATACATTTAGGGATTAGATTAATTAATAAGTAATAAATGATATCTAATTTGAAATTGGTAAGTAAGGAGGAGATGCTTAGCTTTGTGTATGAAAAGAAAAACTAGAATATATGCATAGTGATTCGTCCTAAATATCTACATTAAAAAGCATTGACATATAAGAAAATGAACTACTATGTACCTAGGCTTAATTCTACATTTGTGACATTGAATCTAATACAAAACCCTAAGTTTAGAATTGTAACTTTGAACTTAGAGTATATTTTCTTATGAATGCATTTTGATGTCATAATTTTGATGTCTAATTGCAAGCACTCTTCAATAATAATGTGATATGATCTTATGTGATTAAATGTCTTGTGGCTTTTTCTTTTTATACAACATTACTATAGATTCAAATTTAACATTTCATTCTTAAATTAGTGGGTGATAGATACTTATACTCAACTCGGATTTGACTCTTACTAAATTTAATTAAAAAAATAAACTTTTGAATGTTATAAAATTACATTTCCCCTGTAACTCTTCTGCATCATAAAAAAAAATGTTTCAATATTCAGAAAGAAAATCATCCACTTAATTGAAAACTCCAAAATTATTAATAAAATCACATGGGCCATGAAAATTCATAGAAATGACTCTATTTTAACATATTATGAAAATTTTCCTTTAACTAATGAAGGAAGATTTGAAGAAAATACTTTTATCAGAGTTCGATTAAATTTTTTTTGTCCATTGTATAAATATATAATTCAGTCTACAATAACGTGAGCATAAAATAGAGGACGGTCCACCCCCCTTCATCAGAAGTGATGTTCGGGATGAAGAAAATTATTCAAATGGATTAAAATCCTGCCATTGCCATCGTTTAAGGCATTGCTTGAAAGGCCTGAAGAAATGTTTGCATAAGTTAATGAAATATATTTTTAGCTCAAATTTCCCACTTAATTTGTCCATACTTGCGTATACGTGGAAGGACTCCAACTTTTTATTCTGACCAAGTATCACAAGATAGAGGAAAAAGCAAACAAATCTTATTCTTGATTTGATACTTAGAGGTTTCCAAGGAAGCTCCCTATTTTACCCAAATGCACTCAAAATGCAAATGCTGACTGCTTATGACATCACCATGACACCAGTCTTCCGCAAGCAGACGTCTAATTGCAGTCACTTTTCAATAACAATGTAATATCATCTTATGTGGATTCATATTTGAATATTTCATATATATTTTTTAAGTTAAACTGCTAGATGGGCCAGCTTTCATTAGATTAATTTATAGTCCATTAAATATAAGTCTTTGTAAAATCTAAAAGAGATCCCAGCTATACAAAAATGAATCTAATATCATCCTAACTTTGACCAGACATTCACAAATGAAACCATTATAACTTAAACAAAGACCTAACAACTTCTAATAGAAATTGCCTGACCTCAGACAAAACCTTGAAATTATCCACTTGTCGTCTCTGTCACATTGTCTAGAAGACATCTACCTACATTTCCCATTCGAGCCCCTCCAACTGAACATATGATTTAATCTACTCAAGGTCTTCATTCATCTCAATCTGTGTCTAGTAGGTGATGCGAGAGGGTGGCTAAAGAGGCAAAAAGTCCGTGTCCAGTGGGTGATGTGAGAGGATGGCGAAAGAGGCAAAAAGTATGTGTCCAATAGGTTTGCACTAATAGTTTTAAATTAGGTTCATGCTCACTCCTATTGTTTTTATTCAATAGTAAGAAGAAGAGGATTAGGCATCACGTCTAGATAAATGAAGAATTTTAGCTAAGTTTGGGATGAAATTCAAACTTTTGATTAGAATTATGTCATGTAAACACTAGACTATTGCACAAAGGGAAAAAGGTCAAAGTGATTCGGAAAGAAGTGTAAGAAAGTATGAGTGTCATATTTATCAACTCTGTGCTTACTAAATTTTATGAGTATTATTGTAAATAGATAAAACACCCATGCATAATATATCTAGGGATTAGATTAATCAATAAATAATAAATGATATCTATATTAAAATTCTAAATAAATGATTTGAGTTAAGATAATCAGTAAAATATATATTGAAATAAATATTAAAATTGGTGAGTAAGGAGTAGATGTTTAACTTTATGTCTGATAAGGAAAATATGAGTATATGCATTGTTATTCGTCACACTATAAAATTTTGATAGATAGGAATATGGACTATTATGTGTCTAGGTTTACTTCTACACTTGTGGCATTGAATCTAACATGTAACCCTATGTTTGTCTCAAATAATAACCTTAGTTCTTGTGCAACAATAATAAATATCAACAATATGAACATCAAATGAAGAGTATGAGCAAGGATCAAATAATGACATATGAAAAGTCATAGACATACATAATCTATCTTAAAGCATTCTAGCAATAACCTAATATATAAAGATGCATCACTAGTATAATGTAGGCAACAATGTGATAACTCTACCAAGATTCATAATATAATCATTTAATGTAGAAAAATGTCATGAATTATTAGTAATATCCTACATGAGAAACTAATGAAGTATAATCATAATCCATGCTATTGTCATCTAATATATCACAAGGTAATCATCATTAATATCCACCAAATTGATTAAAAACATAAAAGAATTATCATTTCAAACCACAACATCATTATAAATAAGAGAAAGAAAGTCACATATCAAATTAGTATCCCTAGACTCCTCATAAGATACACTATAAAAGAAAGGAGTTTAATAGTATTGAAATAGGGCTATTGTAGTACTTTGCAATAAAATCATAATCATGACTCAACAACATCATTATATAAAAGAATGTAACATATTGAAGGGTGTGAATTACAAGCATCAAAGCCAAGCAAACCCAAGAAGCTAGCAAAATTGAGACTTTAGAGGCTATTGGCATTGGTAAATTTAGCTCCCTCCCTGATTGTTTAAGTGAACTTGCCAAAGCAATCAGTAATGTTGAGGAGATCACTAACGCTCAACGTAATAGCTTCCAAATCCTAAAGAATAGAGCTGGGGCTACTGAAAAAAGGCTAGAAGGGGTTGAGAACACACTCAAGAAGATTGAGGAGTAGAGTCATAAGATCTTAAAGGATGCCTCTACAAGTATGAAGGTTCTTATCAGCAAGCATGATAATGACCAAGGGATAAGGCCTCTGCAAACATTACTAAGGTGAAGGAAGACACCCCTGAAGATAAGGAGACCGGTCATGGTACAAAAACTCGTGCGAGCACCAGAAAAAAGAAAAGCCAAACTAGGGAGATTGAGGAAATCAAGTGGGCTGCTGATAACATGGAGCAACTGGAGCTGGAAGATGTCGAGTTGCTTAAGAACTTTACCTAGCCTTGGCTTTTTCTCTATCAGTCCTATTTGTTGTTGGTTGTCTTTCTGTTGCTGGCCTTTTGTTGGTTGGTCAGCTGTCTTTTATATGTTTGCTGTCTCAGGCTTTTTGTAGTGCTTTAATGTCTATCTTTTGATCTTTTGTTGTAATGGGTTTCAGGGGCCCATCAAAACTTGTTTTCTCTTAATCAAAAACATATTGAAGGGCATGCATATAATGACTAGGATGTGGTGTAGACACTAAAATAGTATCGAGTTCGACTCTTAAAAAAAAAATTAACACCATTAAAAAAAATAGCTTAAAATATGTATTGAAATAGAATTATAGTGTGCATTTTTTACCATTACAACTGAAGAAACAGATTTGTGTTCTTCTTACAACGGAATTGTATGGCCTCTATAAACTTTAAAAGTTCTACAGTCCTGACGGAAAAATAGGGCCGAAATCATTGGTGAGATCCTACTTATGTCATAGAAACTTAATATCTCTAGTCAACTCTTGATCAAATCGGAAGCTTCCAAATCCAAAGAAAATTCCCTTTTTTTACTCCAAACTCTTCCTTAACATCAATATTAAAGTTGGTTAATGGTTGTGAACCGTTAAAATTTACCTGTTCATCATAAAATATAAATCTTGGTCATCGATGGCTCTCCATTACTTTGGACTTTTGTTTTCTTCATCATTTTCCACATGTGAAAGCAAAATAGTTCAGTGGAATCCATTAGAACAAGGCATATGACTTGACAAGTATTCGGCGAATGTGAGGAGAGGAAGAGTTCTCCTTGTTGAGATACATGTGTCTCAACCTTGCAATTTTTTAGTAAATTGTTCCAAATGTAGTTGGGAGGTTTCCCATGTGTTGGTGCCTTGGAAAAAGGTATATGAGTTGTCAAAAGATGCCCTGTCCATAGTATAATATAGGAGGGCCATTTTTAGAGATTATATGACACATTTCATGTTAGTTATGAGGGTCAAAAATAGGGGATAAGAGTTTGGACGTGAGTAACTATATTTTACCTGGTTTTCTTATCTTGGAAAAACAAATGTCAAGGGTGGGCAACATGTGTCATGGAGGTTTTGCCCATGGTATTGTAAAACCACAAATGGTTTCCAGGTTGTAAAATTCCTATATAATGAGGGCTTGGAGAGGAGTTTGTATGATGGAGTTTGGTTTGCAAGGCTGCGTGCTAGAAGGATGCTAGTGAAGTCTCTCCAAGCTTGAGTTGAGGTGATGCTCTTGTAAGAACTTGCATTGCAAGTGTATTGTAATCTCTTGTTGATTTGTTAATATACTATGCAGGTTTTGGAGTGTGGGGTTTTTCACCCATATGGGTTTTCCCCACGATAATCGCTGTGTTATGTGTTTGTTGTTTTATTTCTACTCTATGTGCTTCTTGTGATCTCTGTGATAGTTAAGTTGAAATTTGCATAATCGTCCTCTCAAGATTAGCGTAGGAAGTGCTTCCGCACACCTTTGCTTCCTTACAAGTGGTATCAGAGCTTGGCCAGTTTTGGTTCTATTTGTTGGGTACAGGGTTTTTTGAGCTAATCAAGGTTTGAGTGGGAGCTTGTGCAGAGTATTTCATTTTTGTATTGTAGGATTGTAAAGATGGCAAGTATATCAGGGAGGATTGATGTAGAGAAGTTTTCTGGCACAAACTTTGAAATGTGGAAGCTGAAGATGGAAGATTTGTTGATTGATTGAGATCTATGGGATGCAGTTGATGAGAATAAGTCGAGGCCCGCAGATCCGACTTTAGCTGCACAATATGATGTAATGGATAGAAAAACTAAAGGTCTCATAAGATTGTGCCTTGCAGACTCAATTTTGATTAATGTCAATGAAGAATATACTGCGAAGAAGCTTTGGAAGAAGCTAAGTGAGATCTACCAAGCAAAATCACTTGTGAATAAAATTTTCTTGAGGAAGAAGTTGCACTCCTTGAGAATGGAAGAAGGTGGATGAGTTTCTGAGTATTTGGAAAGTTTTAATATGTTGGTGACTCAGTTGACCTCAGTTGAGGTACCAATGGATGAAGAAGAAAGGTGCCAAATCCTACTATGTTCGTTGCCAGACTCATGGGACAACCTTGTGATGGCCATAGGGAGCACTGCAGTCATCTTGAAGATGGAGGATGTTGTTGGTTCTCTACTTTTTGAGGAGATGAGAAGGAAGGTTTCTCTGAATGCCAAAGAGGCTCTGAGTGTTCGAGGAAGACCAAAAGAAAGAGGCAAGAATGAAAAGCAGAATGGTTGTTCTAAGTCCAAGAGTAAGGGGAGATCAAAATCTCCTAGTAAGTCCAAGGTAATTTGCTGGAATTGTGGAAAGCCCGGACATTTCCGAAAGGACTATAAAGAAGAAAAGAAGAAAAAGAAGAAGAAGCAAGATTCTGATTCCGAGTCCGAGAAGGAAGATGGAGATGCTTTTATTGCAGCCTTGGCCACTCGTGCAGGTGACAATGCATGGTTGATAGACTCGGGTGCATCTTTCCACATGACTCCTATTAGAAACTGGTTTAGTAAGTATGAAAAGTTTAATGGTGGTAAGGTGTATTTGGGTGATAACTCCTTTCTTGATATTGTTGGTCGTAGAAGTGTTCATGTTAAATTTTCTAATGGTAGAACTAGAAGATTTGATGGTGTCTTGCATATCCCAAGACTAGCAAGAAATTTGTTATCTATTAGCAAACTAATAGATGCGGGTGTGCATGTACAGTTTTCTGAAGCAAGTGTGAAAATGGTGAGAGGTGCTATGGTAATAGCAAGACGAAGCAAAATGGGTACATTGTACCAGCTTGATGCATGCACAGTTGAGTGCAATAGCACTTCTGGTAAGAATGTGATAAAGACTATGTTGGAAAAGGAGAGGGTGTCTCTTTCAGCAGATGGTCATGGTTTTTGGGTACCCAAGGGTGCTCTATCTACCGAATCAAAGTTGCCTACAGAGAAGACAATGTTGTGGCACTTGAGACTCGATCACATGGGTGAGAAGGGTCTACGAACTTTGAAAAATAAGAACCTTGTTAATGGGTTGAATGATTGCAATCTTGAATTTGATTTTTGTGAGGATTGTATTTATGGAAAACAAAACCGCATTCAGTTTTACTCTAGTTCTTATAAGTCTTCAAGTGTTTTGGATCTAATCCATTCGGATGTATTTGGTCCAGTTGATATTTCTTCTATTGGTAAATCAGTTTATTATGTTTCTTTCATTGATGATTTTAGTAGAAGAACATGGGTTTATTTTCTTAAGAGTAAAGCTAAAGTTTTTAGTCGTTTCAAAGAATTTAAAGCAATGGTTGAGTTGCAGACTGGAAAGAAAATAAAATGTTCAAGGACAGATGATGGTGATGAATATTGTTCCAATGATTTTGACACATTTTGTAAAGATTGTGGTATTAAGAGACAGAAGACAACTCCATATTCTCCACAACATAATGGAGTTGCAGAAAGAATGAACAGGACCTTGATGGAGAAGGCTAGGAGTATGCTAAGTGGTGCTGGTCTAGAGCAAAAGTTCTGGGCTGAAGCTGTAGCCACTACCTGCTACCTGATAAATAGGTCTCCTACATCAGCTCTTGTTGATAAAACGCCAATGGAAGCGTGCTCGGGCCACAAGCCTTCACTTAGTCATCTGAGAGTTTTTGGTTGTGAGGCATATGCTCATGTGCCAAAGGAGAAGTGGACAAAATTGGATAACAAAGCTGTTAAATGTATATTCATTGGATACAGTTATAGTGTGAAAGGATACAAGCTTTGGGATCCTGTTGCACAAAAGGTATTTTATTCCAGAAGTGTTATTTTTAGAGAAACTAAGTCTTCTTTTGTTACAGTGCAGCCAAAACAAAAGGAAGAAAAGAAAGATGTGATTCAACTGCCTACTACACCTAAAAAAGTTGAATCGAGGCCCTTAGAAAGACAGGAAGTTGATGAGAGGTCTACGAGTTCTGAATCATCAGAAGAAGAAGAAGAACCTGAACCTGAACTTGTTTGAAGGTCTACTAGACAAAGAAAACCACCTGAAAGGTATGGATATTCTCCTGATGATTGGAGATGCATATTTGCTTTGAATGCTAATATTGATGAACCGAAATCTATAGAAGAGGCTCTTGGTATGAATGATTCAGAGTCTTGGAAAATTGCCATGGATGAAGAGATGGCAGCTCTTAAGAAGAATGACACATGGGACCTTGTAGCATTGCCTGAAGGACGAAAGCCTGTTGGTTGCAAATGGGTGTTCAAAAGGAAGATATGTTCAGATGGAAGAATAGAGAAGTACAAAGCACGTTTGGTTGCAAAAGGTTACTCCCAAGTTGAGGGAGTAGATTATGGTGAGATTTTTTCTCCTGTAGCCAAAATGACATCCATTCATTTCTTGCTTTCTATTGCAGCAGCTTATGATCTAGAGGTCGAACAAATGGATGTAAAAACTGTTTTCCTTCATGGAGATTTGGAGGAAGAAATTTATATGACACAGCCAGAGAACTATGTGGTAAAAGGTAAAAGTAATTTGGTCTGTAAGTTGAAGAAATCCTTGTATGGTTTAAAACAAAGTCCTAGGATGTGGTACCAGAAGTTTGATACATATGTATTGAGTTTGGGGTTTGTGCGGTCTAAATCTGATCACTGTATATATTTCAAATCAGATGGTGATCGTTTCCTGGTTATTGCCTTGTATGTTGATGACATGCTGTTTATTGGGAAAGGAAAAGGTTTGATTGCAGAATTAAAATCTCAACTCTCGGCAAAATTTGATATGAAAGATCTTGGTGCATCAAGACACATTCTGGGAATGGAGATTGTAAGAGATAGACAAAACAAAAGCTTTGGCTAGGCCAGAGTAAGTATGTTGGTACTATTCTGAGAAGATTTAATATGCAAGATTCTAGACCATTGAGTGTTCTTGTTACAATGGGAACAAAGCTTTCTAGTTCACAGTGTCCTACATCCCCATTGGAGATGGAAGAGATGAGTCGAGTACCCTACCAAAGTGCTGTTGGAAGTTTGATGTATGCTATGGTTTGTACAAGACTAGATATTGCCCAAGCAGTGGGAGTACTTTCCCGTTACATGTCTAATCCAAGAAAAGCACATTGGGATGCAGTAAAAAGAGTTTTTAGATACTTGTGGGGTACCTCAGAGTACTCTATATGTTTTCAAGGAATAGGAAATGAGCATTCCTTGGATATTAGAGGCTTTGTGGATTCAGACTAGGCTGGTGATGTTGATAGAAGAAGATCCACCAGTGCATATGTGTTTACATTATTTGGTGGTTCAGTTAGTTGGATGAGCAAGCGATAGGCTGTGGTCGCTTTGTCCACTACAAAGGTAGAGTATATGACAGCTACTCATGCTTGCAAAGAAGCCATTTGGCATAAGAGATTGTGTTCAGATATAGAGTTTAAACAGGGTGTAGGGACAATTTATAGTGACAGTCAGAGTGCAATCTGCCTAGCGAAGAACTCGACTTTTCATGTCAGGACCAAACACATTGATGTACAATATCATTTTGTGAGAGATATGGTTGAGGATGGCAGGGTGAAGCTGGAGAAGGTAGAAACTTTGGTGAATGTTGCTGATTCATTAACTAAGCCCGTGAGCACAGAGAAGTTTAGATGGTGTTCGAAGTCTATGGGCCTCTTGGCCCTTGACTGTTGAGTCCATGGTAATATGAATCCCCTGACTCTTGCAAGGTATTCGACAAGTGGGAGAATGTTGAGATACATGTGTCTCAACCTTGCAATTTTTTAGTAAATTGTTCCAAATGTAGTTGGGAGGTTTCCCATGTGTCGGTGCCTTGGAAAAAGGTATATGAGTTGTCAAAAGATGCCCTGTCCATAGTATAATATAGGAGGGCCATTTTTAGAGATTATATGACACATTTCATGTTAGTTATGAGGGTCAAAAATAGGGGATAATAGTTTGGACGTGAGTAACTATAGTTAACCTGGTTTTCTTATCTTGGAAAAACAAATGTCAAGGGTGGGCAACATGTGTCATGGAGGTTTTGCCCATGGTATTGTAAAACCACAAATGGTTTCCAGGTTGTAAAATTCCTATATAATGAGGGCTTGGAGAGGAGTTTGTATGATGGAGTTTGGTTTGCAAGGCTGGGTGCTAGAAGGATGCTAGTGAAGTCTCTCCGAGCTTGAGTTGAGGTGATGCTCTTGTAAGAACTTGCATTGCAAGTGTATTGTAATCTCTTGTTGATTTGTTAATATACTATACAGGTTTTAGAGTGTGGGGTTTTTCACCCATATGGGTTTTCCCCACGATAATCGCCGTGTTATGTGTTTGTTGTTTTATTTCTACTCTATGTGCTTCTTGTGATCTCTGTGATAGTTAAGTTGAAATTTGCATAATCGTCCTCTCAAGATTAGCGTAGGAAGCGCTTCTGCACACCTTTGCTTCCTTACACTCCTTACATTTTAATTTATTTGTTATTAATATTATTAGCTTCTTTTGTTTATAAAAATAATATTATTATGTGCGATTACATGACATCATACCGGGCAAAAAAAAAAAATTTCACTCAACAATACATTTGTCTTAAGTGGCTGTTTCATGCTCTTTTTGGACGAGGAGTAATTGTACATGTTATTTGTAATAGCTCCACAAGTTTTTTAGGGTTAAGATTTTAGTCTGAAGACGATACCTAGCTAGATTCTCTCCTTTCTTATCATGCTTTACATAAAATTCTCTTTGTCATTTTGTCGGGGATGAAATTGTGGGATTAGCCGTCAATTTTTGAATGATCCGTCACATATTTCTTATGAGTAACGCAAAAACTATTTCAATCTCGCCAAGGAAGTCAAGTCAAAAGGCAGTAGACAATAAGAGTTGTATACGCTGATCACAACTAATACAGTAATAATTTTGACTTTTACAACACTCAGGAAATACTTTGGAATATGTCAAGAAGAATTTTCCGTGCATGTATAATCCACCTTTGAACCGAAATGTCCGTGTTCACCTGGAGCAGAGTTACGCAATCTGACGTCATCACATCTCATGACGTCACGAAGACATCACTAGCCCCTCAGCACCCCATGCATACTCATACCTTGTGATCCTTATAAATTGGGCGGACTTCACCTTACGCCTCATTCAAGTGCGACAACTACAAGATATTTCATTATTTGCATAGAAAAGTTTTGAATTTTTGAAGGATGAGTCACATGACTCCATTTGTGACACCACGCGTTGTAGAGAAGAAGGTGCTGGCCAGACAACAATATGAAGGAGATGGAGCCATTGTCAGGCGCAGTATTGGCAGGTACTCAGTTCTCTAGACTGCCTGATCTAGTAAAATATCATTATAATCATTCCTTTTGTCTATCTGATCAAATTCTTTGTTGTAAACAGACCAGAATTGAAGTTTTTGGACCCTTTTTGTTACTGGATGAATTCTCAGGTTGGTTGGTCTCTACTTAAAGCATTGCTGACAAGTGTGATTGTTTTTCATTTAACAAATCGAATGTGTATGTGTGTTGCAGTAAGTGCTCCTGCTGGCTTTCCAGACCATCCTCACAGAGGTATATTTATATGTTGGATTTTGACACCTTTTAAGTCTGTTTTCTTTGCTCTGTTCACACTAATGATTTGATAATATGATTTGGGCAGGTTTCGAGACTGTGACATACACGCTCGAGGTACCATCTTTTGTTCCTTTCTTTCTCATTTTTAAGAACACCACAGCTGCAGGGGTTGAGTATGGGTGTGTAGATGTTTTCAATGTAAAATACAGTTAAGGTGGAAATAAATGAGCCATGGCTTCTGGGAGGATTTGATACTGAAAATCTTAGCTCTGTTTTATCTTGATGATGGTTCATGAAGTGTGATCTGAAATCTTGATGTAAAATAAATTTGATACAATCAAATTCAGAAACTACATTATCTTCTATATTATATAGATTATAGAAATTTGATAATTTCAACAATCCAGGACTGCTGGTCAGATCTGTAGGGGTTTAAAAGTTTTCTTAGAGAATGTTGTTTATTTTTTAAATACAGGGAACCTTTACACATGAGGACTTTGTAGGACATAAGGGCACCATCAAGGCTGGCGATCTGCAGGTTTTGAATTTATTGTTCTTCACTAGAACAGTCGCCAGCATAATTATAGTACTTCACTCTTTTCTGTGATGGTCATGTGCTGAGGATTTTTATTGCAATGCATTTTGTAGTGGATGACTGCAGGCCGGGGTATAGTCCACTCTGAAATGCCGGCTGGAGAAGGATTGCAACATGGTTTGCAGTTGTGGGTAAATCTGGCTGCCAAAGATAAGATGTGAGTGCCTTCTCAACTTAAAATCCTTAATATATCAAGGAGCAATTTCTCAAGAAAGAAAACTTTCATGTTTTAATTGTGATGTTTTTATGGTGGTCAGGATTGACCCTAAATATCAAGAACTTTGAGGGCAAAGACATACCCAAAGTTGAGAAAGATGGAGTGAAGGCGACTGTTATAGCAGGAGAAGCTTTGGGCATCGAGTCTCCTGTCTATACAAAGGACTCCTACTATGTATTTGGATTTCAAAATGGAGGCACAAGCTGTGCTTCACTGCCAATTCCAGAGGGTTGGAATGCATTTGTGTATGTGCTAGAAGGTGAGGCTAGCTTTGGTAGTCCGAATTCACCTCCTGTGGGAGCTCATCATACACTTGTATTGAGCAGTTTGTGATGGGGTGAGTGTGTGGAATAACAATGTTCACAGCAAGCCCTGCAGATTCGTAGTAATTGGAGGGCAACCCCTAAATGAGCCAGTGGTACAACATGGACCGTTCGTGATGAACACAAGACAAGAGATAGTGCAAACAATTCAAGATTATCATTTGGGTAGAAATGGGTTTGAGAGAGCCAATGTATGGCATTCCGAGATTGCTTAAACTTTATTTTTATTTCACTTTCAGTCTCTATCCATTCACCATTAGTGATTGACTCCATGCGAATTTGAAGGTCTATTCCCAACAGTAGGGATATTCTCTGTAGACAACAACGGGGCCTCCTTCCAGCACTCCCTTTCTAAGAAAATTATTCTTATGGATTGCTGTGGGGAAACCCTAGCTTACATTGCAGTGTAAGACAATAACATTTCGAAAAATTGTATTCGTTTGTTTGAATGCATTTGCCCTTTTTTCGGAGATCACCCATTTCTTTCAGATGGGGTATATTTGTATATAATTGATAATAATAATGTATGAAAATATGCATTTATGTGTTTTTACAAAAATCTGTTGAAAGTGTATCATCTATATTTTCTCAATTAGGTGATTGTTGATATAGTTTTTCCTTTTAATGTTGGTGATTATAAACTATCACATCTTGTCTTATTTAAAGAATTATTATTTTGAACAAGAAATGTTACTTTAAACATAAATTGACATATTAAAGAAATAGTTTGTAAATTGTGTGAATGTAGGGACGGAATTAGAAGGGATAGATATAATAGCCAACTTAATCATAACTCTAGTACGATTACATTTAAAATTTAGGATTTCATTGGCATCACTACAATTATGTTATATAAGGAATATTATAGTATAATATAAAATAAGTTTATCATTAATATTTTGATTGAATAGGACATATGTTGTAAATAAAAAAGAATCTAGATTACTAGTTAAAAGGCTGAGATGATGGAATCCTAAGAAATTGGGCATTTGGAAAAAAATATGATTCTTAAAATATCATCCTAGTGTTGAGAAATTAGAAAGGATAGATACAACTACAATGTGAAATGGTTATCAAATCACAAGCGGAAAGGTCTAAATGGAGAAAGACAAATTGTAAAGGATAAATTGGAGCCTTTCAATGAAAAAATATTTGAAGAGTGTTTTAGAATGACATACCTTACAATATGTTAGCATTGGTAATTCATTACAAACCATAGATACAAATACATTTGATGAAGTCGGCTACTAATATTCAACATCAATATATTAACATATATTTTAACTTTGTATCTTTCATTGCTAAGGTAATCCATGAAGAATTGGTATTTGAAGGTTGATGATAGGATCGTGTCTTTGAATCTTTCATTGCTAAGGTAATCCACAAAGAATTGGTGTTTGAAGGTTGATGATAAGATCATGTCTTTCAAGTGATATGGCATGCTATGCCATATTTTTCTATATATTGGAGGAGATATTTGGGAATATGCTTTCTAAATGAGACATGAGAACTAATAGAAGAAAATATTGTGCATATCTATATGCATATTTGGGAATATGCTTTCTATATTTGATAGATATTTTCTATAGAAAATGTTGATGTTGTTAGGTCATAAGAGGATGAAATCTTCTAAGAATTTTACTATATTTTAAGGCACAAGGAATAATAGATTGAAGTAGGGTATGACCGCAATCAAGGTGATTGGTTCTTTCATTTAGATAGAGAAATCATCAATATCTAGTAGAGCCAAATGTTCAACCGAGGTGGGTGTTTGAAGGGCAACTTTCCTTGAGATCATGTGGTAGTTAAATGAGGCTAACAAATTTCATTTGAGGCAATAGAAGAAGGGTTTTTTCCTTCCACCAACATTGAAATTCTTAGAATTTATAATTACTTCAAAGGAAGGAATAGAACTCTTAGGTTCTAAATTAATGAAGCATATGCTGAGAAAAGAAAGGAAAAGGTATTTTGATCTAGAGAATTATATTTCTAAGGTTGGAAAGGTAGTTAGCAACTATAATTTGAACATTAGTTTGATTAATCTAACGACTTGATTAAGATTGCTCCAACAAGATAGAAACTAAGGACAAGAGAGTTAAATGGCTCAGAATTATTCTTGGAGAAAGAAAGAGGAAAACCTACAATGATAGATACAAAGGAGTATTCAATTAAATTAAAGATCATTCTCTTATATTGCAGATGTTGTGTAATATAGATAGTTTGGGGTTTGTTCCTTTAAGAATTATCGTAAGGATAATTGTTCAAGATCCTATAATGGAGCCAGAATATCTAGATATACAAGAAAGGGAGCAATATATTTATTGATCTCTAGTGGTATATGTTGTAGAAATATGAGATGACATTCCTCTTGTAGGGGAAATAGAATTAGAGAGAGATCAGCCTCTAGTTGACTATCCTATTATAGAGGAAGTTGGAGAAAATAAAATTAGCATTCAAAAAATCCAACAAGGCATTGACTCAGCCTAAAGCCACATGAATTGAGAGACATTACTATAAAAATAATAATGTTGAATTTATAATAAGGGGGTAAATCTATGCATAATGTGATAACTTTAGCTAAAGTGAATTTTTTATCCGATTGTGAGTTCTTTCAATCCACATTGTTTAAAGCACTGCTACTAAAGAAAAAATCAAAGGTACTTATGAAAATGATTTAAGATGAAGAAAAAAAGAAGATCAGAGAAGATGATAATGAGAATATAGCTCAAAGTATCCTAAAGGATGTTGACTTTGATGCAAGCAAGACTACTCTAGATGAGGGTAGAAGACTATTCATAGGATGTAGTTTGCTACTCTTACTATTATAGGATATAGCTTTTTTTATAGCCTTGAACACTATAAGATAATAAGGAAATGCTGAAGATATCTAAAAAATTAAGGAGCAATAAAAATAAGGTACATTGGTTGGTTTGGTTTTAGTATAAAATATGAAACCTCAGCTATATTAGTGATAACTCTTAAGAAAACTAAGCCTCAAGTAGTTAGAGATATAAATGAACTTATAGGGAATTTGATTATGAGAAGATTAAGTGATACTCATATCCCTCAATAATTATTCTTGGATATAAGCACAACTCTATATAGTGAGGCAACAAAATAGAAATTGTAGGTAAATTTTGTTAAATTATAGAAGAGATCACATTGATTTATTATAAGAATATAATAAGCTAAAATAAATGGTCACCCCAATAATATATTGTATCAAAACTTCTAATATAGTTAGTTTAGGAAATACATTCTAGAGGATAAAAATACATTTATAATGAGAATTGGATATGTGAAGGAGAAGCTAAAGAAAAGTCAGAATGTAGAGGTTGAGGTGAAAGAGAGAGGAAAAACAGATAATATTGACTTAGTTAATAACCTTCTAAATTATCATATTTCATTGGTTTTCATAAGGTGTATTAAGCTTGGGATGTTATGTTAATTTTTTAAAAGACTATATAAACCAAGTTAATGATGAATCAACCTTAAGGTAGATATTGAGTACATGGATTCAACATATGTTGACTTTAATAAAGATTCATAACACTGCATGATTTAATACTAATGCTCCTATTGACATATCAAGTACTTGTGAGGTCATTATAATTTTGAATGACATCTCTATATTTGAGGGAATACTTGATCTAATGATAAAGAAAAAATTAATATTTTCAAGATCCTTGAGGAACTTTTATTACTTCTAATACTTAATAGTGATCATAGGATGAAATCATTAGATGATTGGAAATATATTTATTCTATAGCATCTGTATATCTTTAGTCACATCTATCACTCAAGAGGGTAAGGTGGATTCAATCTCACCAAACACTAAATTTGAAAGGCTGCTAGAATTTGATTCTAGATTTGGTCATTTCATTAAGAAAACCAAAGTACTCCTCATTGCAAGGTACATGAATCACATGAATAAATTTACAAAAATATTTAAGAACAAGTGGTCATCAAAAGAATAATTTTGATATGTGGATGGGGAATTAGCTATAAATCTTGTACGATGTTGATTCTTCTCATCACCTAAACTCTATTAGATCTTCAAATTATGTATACAGGTATTAAAACGTATAATAAATGATTAAAAAAAAGTAATATTTATGGATAAAGGAATGCTTAAGATGAATAAATCTAGATTAAGGATTTAACCCAAGGCATAATTAATCTTAATTTCAATTATAAAAGGAGACCAAGAGCTCATAATTTCTATACTTAGATAAAGGTGTATTTAAAAAGGTTATTTTTTTGTTAGTATTCATAAAAGTTAGTTATTGTACGGAAGCCTTGGTTTATTTTTGGTTATTTGATGTTCTCATATTTAGAACTTTATGAGTTCAAAGGGAGAAGTGACATATTTTTTGTAAGGATGGGCAAAATTGGAATGATGAGGGTTTGGTTCACTTGGCTCTTGAGTTGAAGCTTGGACTAAGATACAAGTTTCCCACGGAGCACATTGAATTCACTTGGACAAAAAGACTTTTGCACTTCCATCTTTTCCCATATGAGACCTTATAAATTCCATAATGCCTACACTAGAAATGATATATTCTAATTCCTGCCCTAAATACTTCAATTTTCTATTTATTATGGAAAATATAGGTGATATGTTGATTCTTGGTGACCATTCATGGTTATTAATTTCATAGTTCTCTCTATTAGTGGTTGGGTTGTGAGGGAATATGATACTATCTCTTCTATGTTTAAGTCTATAATTGGGGTACTAGAGTTGTGTTAAATATATATTTGGAAGCATACCTTTGTAATTTTTGTGTAAATTATTCTATTATAATATTTTATTCTTGGTTTAGATTAGATGAATGCATGATTTGTAATTATTGTCATCTATATTTTATTTAATGTAATTTTTCTCTAAAATGAATAATGAATTATTATAATTTCCTTCTTGCACATTAATTGTGTTGAATTATATACATCTATGTGAGAATTTATTCAAGGAGTAGTATAATTCTTTTATAAAAAATAATAAAAATATTTACTTTATAAATAGACTATTAAGTAGTATATGTCATCTCTATAAGTTGTTAGTAGGTCATATAATTTCAAGGTAATAATATATAGTAAAGGACTCATGACTACCAAGAATTGTGGTATTACAATTGAATTTCATGTATTATCTCTTTACTTTGTAATCCCTAAAATAGGCATCGATCCATCTATTGTATATCCTTATGACCCTAAAACACATTTAAAATGATTTTTTTTTGCATTTATATATTTTTTTTAAATTATTTAATTTTTGCATACCTAAGCATAAAATTAATTAGCAATAAATTATTTATGCTTAGAATTTTGTCGATTATTATCAAAATGTATACAAATTAATATTTATATAACACTTGGCATCAATATTTAAAATGGATACTCACTTTAGTCTTATAGAGCCTAAAGTGTAAGAGATAAATCTTAAGATCTCTCTTTTCATTGGCCAACTCTTCAATAGTTATAAGCACAAGATCTTAAAAACTCTTTAGAAAACACTAAATATAGGTTGGAGAACCAACATATTGATTCAAGAATATAATAATAGTGGCATGTGTAACATTTTGATCTAACCTCTCCTCGGACCTTATAGTTTCTACAAAGGCTTCTTCTTGGGATTAATGGGAGTCTCCCAATTTTTCATAATTACTAGATCTTGAACTATGGTTTTTAATCAATAATAATTAACAAATATTTGAAAATTTTTATAATTATTTTAAATATATTTAAAATAACATATATATTTTTTTAAATTAATTAGTTCCCTATTAGTGTAGGCTTTATTCGTTCGCCCTTTTTCTCAATATGAGCTCTATTAACCTAGGGATACAATTATTCTAGTTATATCATTATGGTATCAATTAGAAAATTTTATTGAGGCGTTTAATGTATATATGTGGGTGATATTATTAGTTATAATATATGCATGTATATAGTGGTTACCTTCCCTTGTCTCCTTTTAAACCATAAATGTAGTTATAATTATAGAAAACTTTGATCACATCAATTTACTATGGTTAACATCAAATTTTTCTCCCTATTAGCTCCCATGGCGTCTTGCTGTTAGCTCCCATGGTGACTCATTGTTAGCTTCTTCCAGCTAGCGACTCCTTGTGTGTTGCTTTCTTCCTTATTGTTTTTTTATTATGGCTGAGGCTGCAGGGGCCTTTGCGGGATTCCCAACAGGTTGGTTTTCATAACCTTGTTCCATGTGACTGCCTTGCTTTTCAGGAGGACCCTCTGGTGGCAGATTCATCTTGTCTCCCTTCTTCTCCTTAGTACCATTTTGATCTTTTTGCAGAACTTGAATCTTTGACTTATGCGGAGAAACTCCTGGGTGGAAGCCCTACGAAGATGGGGATATCTTTTGGCAGTCCTTCTCCCCAGGCTAAATATGTGGTTAGTGAATAATAGGTGGAGGTACCTGATGTGTTAGTTAACTTGGCTATTGCTGAACTAAGCCTCTCCTTGATTGGGAAGTTTCTGGCATCTCATCCTCCTCTGGACTTGGTGAAAAAAATGGGTTGCTACTAGGTGGGAGTTGAAAGGAAGCGTTACCTCCAGGGCTATGGCTAATGGCCTCTTCCTTTTTAGCTTCACTAATCAATCGGATATGGGCAATATTCTCACGGATGGGGCTTCGACCTATGGGAATACAAGCTTCCTCTCCTTATGAAAATGGAAACCTAACCTTGATACCTAGTCTGATCTTGGTGTTGTGGCCCCTACGTGGATTTGTCTCCTAGGGTTACCGCTAGAGTTTTGGAATCTAGAGATCCTCAAGGGGATTGCGAACTCCTTCAAGAAGTTCCTTGCTATTGATAGTATAACACAATGCAGATCTTGTTTATTATTTACACGTGTTTATGTTAATGTTTCTATTAACACGGTGTTACCTACTAGGGTTACCCTCCTCTCTAAGATGGGCTCTTGGGTTCAACCAATAGAGTATGAGAATGCCAAAGCCTTTTGCCAAAGTTGTGGTCGTTTTGGACATCTTAGTTGATCCTATAAAAGAAATGACACCCACAAATAACTGCACCCTAAAAGTATGGAGGTTCCAGAAGAGGAACCAAGCAATAAGACTGAGAATCATCTAGAGAAAGCCCCCACGGTGTTGGATGGTTCCTCCAATCAGGAGATTGAAAATAACTTGCTTAAGGATAAGAAGAAGCAACTTAATGGCCACATGGCATCCTCCTCTATGACTGCGGAGATGTGGGAAGTCTATAGAACCCCTCCCTTTATTAGACTTTTTTGATACTCTTTTTTACTATGGTTGACTTTTCAATGGTTTTTTGTGGATACACTATGTGGTGATGCTTTTATTTAGATATTATACTATTATGGACTATACTTTGATGTGTGATTCAATGAATGTTGATTATGCATTATTTCCTTATGAATGATTAGATGTTAATTCTATTATGTGTTATTGACCATGGACTAACACATTTACCTTTTTGTATGAGTTGCATGATGTATCTGGATCTTCATGTTTGTGTGGAGTTTGTATGGGGTGCGAGGATATGATTTTCCATCACTCACTTTGGTGAGACATGAAACATCATGATTCTCCTTCACCAGTGTGTTTACCATATTTGTATATATATATATATATATATATATATGTATGTGTGGTTCAGTGACGCAAGTATTTCAGGTACAAGGTACTAACTTCGCCTAGCTCCACAGGTCTGAGCGTACCTAATTAACTTGATGGAAGTGGAGGAGATAGTCTTAAGGCCCAAGATATCATCCCTAGGCTTGCTCAATAGTGAGCATTGCCAATCTTTTGTCAACCTTTCATATGTTGGTATGCGATTCAAGTCTTTATTTTGTTAAGATGAGTTTGTGTGTTATGTGTTTTGTGACTTTATTAATTTTCTTCTAGTTTTATTTAATGTGAAATTAATTATCAATACCTTAAGGTTATTAATAATTAATGTGTATTGCTTTTATAAATTAAATTAAGGATAAATTAATATGGGCACTTTTTTATGGTTAAATAAATAAATCAAGCATTCTAGGTTGATTATTTAAAATGATTATTTTAGTATATATCATGTATAGTAGATTTATATTGTGTCTTTTTTATTTGAGAAAAGTTATTTCAAATTTTAAAAATTAAATATCTAAATGACTTTCATTTGTGTGTGAGGAAATTTGATTTTTTTTTAAATTAAAAATATGAATGTTATTAATTGATAGAAACAAATTCAATTTTAATTTTAATAAGGAAAAGAATTTTGCCCTCAAAGCTATTTTGGGTAAAATCCTTTACATCTGGGGATTTTCCAAAATAGGGAGTTCTTTTCATTTTTGGGGAAATTTGTTCTCTGTCGTTGAATGTGGATTTTGTTGGAGGTGTTGAAGAAATTTTTGAAAGGGTTTTAGTTTAGTGAAAATCTTGGAAAGGCTCTTCAATTTTCTTCCAGGGAGGCATATAAGGTTGGTTTTTGAATCTCTGCTTTTGAATGTTAGTGTAACTGTTTAAGAAATCTCGGTGATTTTTTTTGTGTGCCATGTTTAGTAGAGAAAATCTATTGAAGAATCTTGTAGGAAAGAAGTAAAAGGTTGTAGTTTATTTTGGAAATGTAAATTCTTTGTTTATTTTGTTTTAATTTCTCCATGAGAGTCTCAGAAATGTAGACCAATAAAATCTCGGTTGGGAATTTTAAATTTCAAAAAAAATTAGTGCTCATGTTGTGAATGGAAAAAATGGGGAAACTTGAATTTGCTATGGTTATAGATAAAATATAATTTATAGAAGAAATTGTTTATTGTTATTTTTATACAGCTTTGTTTTGCTCCATTTTATTTGATTTTTTGTTAATAATGCAGTAGAGAGAGTATTATATTTTTTTTTTATAAAGATAAATGGGTTTTACATGGACCCGAAACCCAAAGTTTTACAAAAGTCGGTCATTAGCCAAACAGACATGAACCATTAGAAAAATAGGGGAGCACTCCAGAATAGTCATGAAAGCAAAGAGATGTAGACAAACAAGACAAAAGAAAAGAAAAACACTCTATTAAGAGAGTGCACCAGATCCTTGTTCTTCTGGATGGAAATCTTGTTGATTTCCTCTAGTTCCTCCATGATGAATCTAGAGGTACCCTTGTTGTTGCTCCTGCTTCTGGTTTTGGAACTAAGACCAGTGGTTTTGTTGTCTCTAGTAGCCATATCTTCACCAACAAGGTGAAGATATCTATTAAATGGAGGAGCTGTTGTTTTTTTTTTTAAATCTTTCTGTTGTTCTTATTTTATATTTTTTGTTTGTTTCGGGGCATTTGATATTTTCTTGTAGGCATACCGCAACATGGAAGCCATTTGGTAACCCACGACTGTGGGTGTCGTGGGAATTCCACACCATGGGAGCCCATATGGGAACCCACAACTGTCGGTGCCATGGGCATTCCACAGCATGGGAACCCATATTGGAACCCATGGTTGTGGGTGTCATGGCACTCCCACAGTGTGGGAACCCATGGTTGTGGGTGCCATGGGCACACCCACTACGTGGGCCCCATAGACCACTCCCTCCCTTTCCCTTTCATGGGGCCCACCAAAGATAATAATTAATTTAAGTTTTTCTTATATATATATATATATATATATATATATATATATATATATATATATATATATATATATATATATATATATATATATATATATATATATATATATATATGACTAAATTTATCTATTGATGTTAGTGAATATGGATTGGAGGATTATATTTTTTTTGGAAACTATTGAAGAAATTGATTTAAATCGAAATTTAGAAATTATAGTGAAACTTGGTCAAATATGAACTTGATGGAAAACAAAATCTATATTCGAATATAAATAATGGTTTGGACTTCTATATGTTTTGGTTTCTTAAACAAGTCATCGTGGAAGTTAATTGGTTATAAGTTGATTTGTCCTTTTAATGTTTCTTTCCCTTTTGTGGTCTTGTCTTGTGAGTAGACCGAGTTGTGTTATATTACCTCCAGTTGGTTAAACCTAGATGGTAGGGTTTGTATGACCAAGTGCATTTCTTCAGTTGTGTTTGAACTCCAGTGTATGGTTGGATTTTTTTGTTTTTGCCTTGGAGTTGTTTTGGGATTTTGTAGTGTCATAAGGAAGAGTGGCTTCCGAGTGAGGGTTGGGCCCAAAAGAGGCTGATGGGATAAACCCCTCAAAAGTTGGATAATTAAGTGATAACTTAATAATATATTAGGGGGTTTGGGTAGCTTAAATATTAATTAAGATTAATTGTATCCCGCTCATGGTTGAGTGCTCGTATAGACTTAGGATGTAGTGGGAAGGCCTGGAATGGTAAAACCAACCACCTTGTCCTCACAACAGGTTTGTTGGGTCCGCATAAGACTAGGATGGGGCCAAGGGTTCAGGAGAGGCTACCAGGATAACACAAGATGGGCATCGGGGCCTATGGAGGCTTGCCAGGATAACCATTCCAAGCTATGCGATGACACTCTTCCCTTATGTTCACTAATGTGTAGACTTGTTGATGTCACGTGGAGTTTTATTATGCAATCATGTTTATGTGTGTATGTTTATGTAGTTACCCAATGTAATGTTTAGACCATGTGTACATTCTTTGTGGTTTGCTAGAGGGTCTTATTGCTATCTCCTAGAATGGTGGGGTGGTTCTTTTTGAGCCACATGGTCGAGTGTTCAATCCTTTCATGCGAGGGTTGGCTTTGCAGGTGTTCTAATTGTTCTCGAAGATTTGATCATCTCATGTACCAGTTGGATCCTCTTTGTTTTTCTTGGATTATTCTTGTATTTCTTGGACCTTATGTGGTCGGATGTATCATTTTTAATGTATGCCTTCATGCCAAGATGTAATTTTGATGTAATCTGTATGTACTCTTATGAGACTTGGTGTTTTAAGTGCAATGTAATATTATAAAAACCTCATAATGTATATGCAGTGTATTATGATGAGTATTATATGGTAGGATTTATATCTTTAATTATAAACATTGATGTAAAGTAAATGAATGTATTATTATGAATGTAGCATAGAAATGTTATTGTTATCAAGTGCAAAAGTACGAGTCAATCATTGTTTACTTTAATTAAGTTCCTAATTGTTAAATATATCTTGAGTGGATTATTGACCTTAAGTAATGATTAGTTTAACTAAGTAATCCACGTTGGAAAACCCTTTAGGAGTTGTAGTTTAAGTCTTCCGTTTATGCAATTAAATGCAATCTTTCATCTTAATGCTATGGTATGTTCTTTATGTTAAAAAATAATTAATATTTCCACTCTTTTTCTATTGTTTTTAGTATGATCCTTTAGGGTTTCTTGGCGGGGCATTACAATTGGTATCAAAGCCTAGGTTTCAACACTGAGTACTCCAGTTTCATATGAGCCCATCTAACTAGACCAGTTGCTAAGACTTACTTCTTGTGTCTTCCTTGTTAGTATCCTTGCTGGAGATCTAAACTTTAATTCTTGTGGTGTTGTTGTTAGGATTATACCTAGTAAGGGTAAAGGTCGTGGTCACGGTCGTGATTGTGGTCAAAGTAGAGGTAGAGTACATGGTCATAGGACTAACTGTTAGAATCCTTCACCTCAGGATACTCATGAGAGTGTTGAGGCAAAGCAACATCAGTCAATTCACTTGAGTGAGTAGAGGGATGTGAGTCAACATAGTGAGCAGCCTAGTGTTTAGCAAGTTCCTAAGGAGGAAGAGTTGTGTCAGATGTTTCAGGAGGTCCTAGTTTGATTAGGCCCTAGACCTGAGGTTGAGTAGTAGGATAATATGTAGTTTGGGGAATCTCACCATTTTTAGCATGTGGATAGAGATAGGGAGATGTCCCCTAGGAGGAGAGAGAATGCAGTTGATAAGGAGGTTGTATCTAGTGGTCACATGAAGGATTTGTTGAGATCCCACCCTCCTACATTTGATGGTTTAGGCAGTGGACTGGAGGTTGAGACCTGGCTTATTGATTTGGATTGGTGTTTTACCATGCATCTATATGGAAGCAACACCAAAGAAAGATGTGCCATCATGCATCTCAGAGATTTTGCTTCCACTTGGTGGAGACTTGAGGAGAAGAAGATTAATGTGGACATAGGTTCAGCTTCATGGGATTTATTTCTGGAGAGGTTCAGGGCTCCTTTCAGTTCAGTTGAGGCAGCGTTGTACAAATGAGTTCCATGAGTTGTGCCAAATGGGGATGATTGTAGAGCAATATGAGCACATATTTTATGAGCTCAAGTAGTATGCTGGTATAGGAACGATGAGGCTATGTTGGTGCAACACTTTATGAGGGGCCTGAATGACCGTATCAATGGAGGAGTTCGAGTGTTTGAGCCAACATCTATTGAGTTAGCCATAGCGAAAGATTGGCTAGTGGAGCAAAATTTATCCCATGCACTTGGTGGATAAACTGGGTTCAGATTGGTAGTGCACCATCCAATGGATCTGAGGATAGAGGTGGTCAGTCTCAGGATATTGTACCTTTTAGGAATTTTCAGGCACCCACCAAGGGTGGTCAGCAGCAATGTAGTAGCATCAAAAGTTCCAACCTAGGCATAAGCATTTTTCCGGGTCATCGTGGGGGTGATCCTCAGTTCAGGAAGGATAGGAACTGGCAGCGAGCTAGGCAAAGTTTTCTAGGTTAGTCCTCTCAGAGTATTTCTTAGGCCCCTAGTAGGGATAGTTTTCAGCAGTCCAGTGGGCTGGCTGGAGGTAGAGGGCCTGACAGAGAAGCACGTTTTTCCTGTGGGACCAATATGGTCACATAGCTGTGCATTGTCCCTAGAGATCATATCAGACAACTAGCTAAATACCTTGAACTTAAGAGCCTACTATTGGGGATGCAGGTTGATCTCACAGGGTATTTGTAGCAGTTGATAACCACCAAACAGAGAATCAAGGCACCGTTATTGAGACCACAGGTGTATTGGGTGGTATATCTATTTCAGTACTATTTGATTCGGGTGCTTCTGATTCCTTTTTAACTTCTTACATTGTGGAGTAGTGTGGTCTCGTGTCTACTAGAGAGGCGGATAGGTGGCAAGTAGAGTTGGCTACCGGTTCTCATGTGGTTATATATTCCTTCATTCTGAGGTGTGAGTTTGACCAAGGACCCTTTGCTACCATAGTTGACTTTCGAGTCATTCCTTTGGAGTCTTATGGAGTTGTGTTGGGAATGGATTGGTTAGCATCACATAGTGCTAGTGTGGAGTGTCGTTAGAAGATAGTAGAGTGTTTAGATGACCATGGCAGGAAAGTGGAGATAGCTGGGATTCATATACCAATATCCCTCTGTATGATCTTTGCTATGCAGCTTAAGCAGTGTATGTGTTAGGGATGCTAGCTTTTTGTAGTTTCTCTTAATGACTTGGATGCGGAGAAAAGTCAGGAAGTCACTTTTTAGAGTCACCCTCTTCTTTGGGAGTATACTGATGTGTTCCCTAGTGACATTCCTGGTATACCTCCGAAGTGAGATATAGACTTCCGCATTGACTTAGTTCCTGGAGTGGAACCTATTTCGAGAGCACCGTATCGGATGACCACTTAGGAGTTGAGTGAGTTGAAGTTACAGATTCAGGAATTGTTGGACAAGGGGTTCATCCATCCTAGTGTTTCTCCTTGGGGTGTGCTAGTTATCTTCATGAAGAAGAAGGATAGTTCCCTTTGGTTATGCATTGACTACTGACAGTTGAATAAGGTGACCATTAGGAATCAGTATCCATTGCCTCGTATAGATGATGTCTTTGATTAGGTTAAGGGCACTAACTCATTTGGGTGCATTTTTCGACGAACTATAATATATGTTTTGTTTTGTCAGATCTTACAAGGCAATTTGTGCCAATTTTTTTTTTTTTTTAAATATTGCTCGACGTTCGTTGGAATTTTGACAAAGCTAGTTATTGTTGAAATCATGCTCGACATTTGTCAGAATTCTGACGAAAAACAAAAAAGTGAAAAAGTGAAAAAAAAAATCCGCGTGTGAACAGTGTTTTCCATACTTGCGACATCGTTTTCCTTGATTTGTGAAGGTTATAGACCGAATTTTCCATAGCCTAATTTTTTTTCCTATGAAGAAAAATCATGTCAGATAATATCAGTGAAGAACAAAATAAGGAGAAAATTGCTAGATTGTGGTCTAGCTTGAAAAGAAAAGGTGATGGGATATGTTATTGTCCTTGCAAAAATTGTAAGGGCTTAAAGACTAGAAGAATTTTAATCACAACAACTGAGAAACATTGTAGGCAGCATGGTCACATTGAAGGGGGGCATGATTATCTTGCATTGGTAAGATATTCATTATATGTGTTATATTGATTGCATTTGTAAATGTTTATATCGTTTTAACAATTTATATACCTAAAAAGTCACTTGTTAATGAGATCATGATCATGGTTTATTTATGTTGATCATTTTTATATAGGTGGGGTGCCCTAGGGCACATGATATGGACTACCATGACCCGAAGAATGTGGTTTTTCCAAGTGGAGGAACATGGAGGTGTGAATATCGAAGCTGAAGATAATGATCCTATGGAAGAAGATGATCATGTGCCAGAAAACATAGTTGAGGATGATGGTACAAATACATTGATCCATGACACATTTAGTACTGGCAGAACTGATCATGATGATCATGATAACTTTGATGTTGTTCATGATTTACCTTTACTTGAGAAGGCATACGAGCCCCTTTACGAAGGCTCCCAAACAACTCTTCTCTTTTTTGTATTGTTGTTGGTGAACTTGAAGGTTATGAATACGTATGTTAAGGTATGTCATATATGTCATCTTTTTTCATCTATTTTTGATGTTATTTCATCACTAGTAAATAAAAGGTGAAATATGTACCATTAAAATTCTTTATAGTAACAAATTATTTTTTTTGTTCTAGATTGATAGGTAATTTTTTGTTACCACCATCAAATATTCTACCTCACTCATATCGATAATTATATGCCTTTATGAAAGATATTGGAATGGAGTATCAAGCAATAGATGCATGTCCCAATGATCATATTATATATCATAAACAACATGAATTTGCAACAGAATGCCCTGAATGTCATGTTCGTTATATTCCATTATTCCCATGAACTAACAAAAAAGGTGCCTCGCAAGGTTCTTCATTATATTCCCATTATTCCACATTTGCAATGATTATTTAGGTGCGAAAGATTGGCGTAATTTATGGATTACCATGCACGCAATAGAAGTCAAGATGACATTCTTTGAATGCTTGTGGATGGTTCTGCATTTATGGACATAGAGGAAAAATGGCCACACTTTAAAGAAGAACCTCATATTCTTAGGCTTTTATTGGCAGTGGATGGTGTCAATCCATTTGGAGAGCTAAGGTCTATTTACTCGGTGTGGCCTATTTTTGTTATCAACAATAACATTACTCCATGGATGTAAATAAAGAGGGAGCACATAATGTTGGCAATGATTGTTCTAGGTATTTTTTTCATTTTATAGTCATGTACATTAAATTATATATATTGTAGTAAAATGGCTATAATAATTATGTAATGTTTTTGTTCATTCAACTAGGTAAGTACCAAGTTAAACATATGAATGTATATATCGAGCCTCTTATCTATGAGTTTTTGGAGCTATGGAATGGCATCACTGTGTATGACGTCTCTAAAACACTAGGACAAAGACAATTTCAATTCTATGCAATGCTTGTATGGACAATTCATGATGCCCCAGGACTAACACATTTTTGTGGTATATTATAATGTTCAACTTGTGCACTTTAATAATGTTAATTTTTTAAAGTATAAATCATGGATTTTTAAAAAAAATCCATTCAATATATATAATTATAAAAATTAACATATTTAATCCAATAATACATGATCTTGCAGGTCTTCAAACAAAGGGAAAATTTGCATGTCCAGTTTGTGGTTCATAGATGAAATCTCATCATTCAACAAGTTTAGGAAAGCAGGTGTTTGATGAGTATAGGCACTTCCTTCACAAAAATCATAAGTATCGAACTACTAAAAAACATCTTTTCAATGGGAAAGCAGAGACTACATCAAAACCACGAAGAATGACACCTTGCCTATGGAAGTTCGAATATATTAAAATTAATCATCAAGGTAATGTCAAATTTAATCTAATTGTTTATCTATCATATATGATATGTTTGGAATTTATATTTTTATATTGCATTTTGTTTACTCATGTTGTAATTAATGATGATTGTCGTTGTTAACTTTTTAAACTTATATGCTTCATGAAGGTCGTCAAGGCATTAATTACCACCTTCCAAAGGGACTAAAAAGTTATCCCTGAAAATTTAGTAGGTTGCCCTACTATGAGCAGCTACAAATTGTGCATTTGTTTGATACTATGCATATTGGAAAGAATATAACAGATATGTTATGGAAAATACTGGATGGAAGGCGTGACAAAGAAAAAATTGTCAAAATTTGTAGTGACATTCAGGAATCCAATCATGCAATGAAAAATGGCATTCAATTAAATAGTGATGGAGACCGAATTAATATAAGTGCCCTTCCTTGGTTATTAACTGAGCATCAAAGCAATGCTATAAAAGAGGTCATACGAAAAAATTCATTTTTCCACAGGATTTGTTGCGAACATAAACAATCTCATAAAAAAGAAAAGTGAATTTGGCCAGGGATGAAAATGCATGATTGGCATACCTTCACTAACGTAATTCATGTTCTTGCATATTTTCTATATATTTGTATACTGCATGTACTTTTTATTGTATTATGTTCAGTACTAGTTTTGGAAAAACAATAAAAGGATCATTTTATAATTGTTCCAATACGTTCTACCTCTATCTCTCCCAGACCACTTCAACAATAATGTCAAGCAAGTTATATATGATCTTGGAAAATACATGAGGTAAGTAGTGTTATTTGTTCAATTTGTTGTATAGGTATTATATTTGCCATTTGTTTTAGTTGTTATGTAATATATTGTATATTATTTTGTTAATTCTCGTTAATATATTTGCGTCTTGAATCACTTGTAGATGATTTTTATCTAAAGAAATCCATAAAGAAGATATTAAATATTGGAAGATAGAAATTCCTTGTCTAATGTGTGAAATGCAAAAGTGTCTACCTTCGATATTTTTCAATGCACAAGAACACTACCTCATACACCAAGTTGAGGAGATTGAATTGTGTTGACCTGTACACACAAGGTTAATGTGGATGGTTGAGAGGCACTTGAAATTTTTGAAGGCTTTGGTTTGACAAAGAGCACATCCTAAGGGTTCTATGGTGGAGGGATATATGGTATACCATAATATGGTGTACATTACTGAATATCTTCCTAAGTTTGCAGCAAAGATCCATGTAGATCACATTTGGGATCCCAACTCCATTAACAAATTTGAAGGGGAGTACCTGATGGGGAAAGGTAGATTGAGGAAAGTGAGAGGTAATTATTGGATGTTCATGGACAATAATCTGAATACATTTTACATTTGGTTTTTATATGTATTGTAGTTAATTAATTCTTAATCTTCAATATACATCAATTGTAAATTTCTAGTTATTTTTTCTACAGTTGCTCGAGAGTGGGATGCACTACATTTGTATGTTGCAAACAATCTTGATTTGATAATGGTATGGATTGAACGATGTCAACAGTCTAGTCGTGCATTAACATGGGAAGGTGTGGCTTCATTGGTTAAAGAAGCTCATCGCAATGGAGATTCCAATGTTACACCAAGGGAAATTGATTTGGCATATGGTTTAAAAGATAATCAGGTACGTATAAATATATTAATCACCCATATTATTTATTTATTTTTTCAATTGTAATGATATATATATATATATATATAGTTTTTTGCATATATTCGACCAAGAATAACTATATTTATCAACTAGCAATACAATAATTTTTACATGTTTGACATATTGTAGGTGAAACACATCAAGGCTACGTGGTGCAATCGTCATAAATTTTGCACCAAAAAGTTGGATGACATTAAGAAAACTTGTGATTCTTGGATAATTGCAATATTTCAGGTGACTAATGTTTCATCTAGAAGGGACATACATCCTCAAGTTTCAGAAAATTGATACTATGGGATTTTGGATGATATACTTGAGTGTGACTTTGGTTCCTTCAAAAAAAAAAATTTCATCTTCCAATGGTGTGACTTTGGTTCCTTCAATACAAGGTCATTTGAGCAAGTTAGAAATGAGCCCTATGTTCTTCCAAGCCAATGTGAGCAGGTATTTTACTCAGAGGTTCTACATAAACTGGGTTGGTCATTTGTTGTTAGACATGATCCTAGAACAAGGTCAGTAAAGTATAATATCATAGAAGAAGAAGAAGATACAAAATAACTAGAACATGATGTATATGATGATCAGGATCAACAGTTAGTTGATGATGTGCTCGATGAAGATATTGAAGAAGAGGAACAAGATCACAATGATGTAGGAGTTAATGTTCATGAATATGATGATGATGATGATATTGTTAGGTCCTGGAGACAACTGAGAGCGAGGGGCGAATTAGTTTTCAAATAAATTCAAACCAAAACAACTTAACCAACCTTAATGCTTAATAGTGATAAACCAAACTTTATGTCGGTAGACAGTTTATCAGTTAATTGCAGTACCGATAAAGATTAATGCATGAAATAGAAAGACAATAACATCCACAACACATAACACCAATATTTGTACGTGGAAACCCTGTAAGGGGAAAAACCACAGTGGGAAACCTTACCCACAATCAGATGATACTACTACAGATAGTATGTGTATACAGATGGGGTCTGCACATGTAGAAAGGCCAAGCGCCTAGAGCTCACTGCTCAAACACAAATAGGAGTCACACTGACTACAATTGGATGGTTAAATCTAATAATGTTGTAATGCTCAAAATAGCATCTTCCTATGCTAGATTCAGTATCGGTGTAGTTCTGATTTCCTTCACAAAAACCTTTCTTAACCTTCAAATGATGTCTGCATGTATAGCTCTACTTAATCTCGCATATACCTTCTTACAATTCCTTTTCCCAATCACATATCGATCTTACAAATAAGATCTTACATATATACCATAACCTAAGACCAATTTTAGTAGGTCGGCTCTAAAAGATATTACCATAAAATCAATTACAAGTAGATCAATAACCGATGCAATATCTGATTCAACATGTTGGCTTAATGCATTTACAATAACAACAAAATCATCTCCAAAGCATGTCGTGTTGATCTGGAATAGATAAGTCTGTCGGTGCTTATTCTGGACCTATTTTCCAGTAACAGCAAATATGCAAATATGAATATATCAATGAACAAATCTCCAAGACAAAGTGTCCAAACAATTTTTTCAACATAACCAAGTGTTTTCCATGTCATTCCAAGTGTCGGTGAACAATATATCCTGCCGGTGATACAGATATCGGTGACTGTGCATAAGTCACTTGCTTGCCGATGAACATTGCCAGTTCTCCAAAGTGCCAGAGTTGATAAGTGTTAATAGGTGTTTACATCAATGACAAAACCATATCAACATAACCAAAATACCAACAATCTCCCCCTTTGGCATTGATGGCAACACAAGATGGAAAAACCATCAAAGTGCCAAAATAGACCAGAAATCAAAATTCAGATACAGAGAGTAATCAATCTCTCCCAAAGTAACAATCTCTCCCCCTAAGAGTAACATGTGTTCCTTGTTTTTTTCCATATCAATCTCTCCCCCTTTGACATAAAATGCCAAATCCAATACAAAAGCCAGGTTCAAATACAAAAAACCAACCAATTAGATATACCAACTACTCCCCCTGAGAAGTAGCTCTCCTCATCAAAGTCGGAGTAAAATATTTCTCTATTAATTCTTCCGATTGATGACAAACATCAAATGTCTAAGTCTCTACCGGTGGGGGTATGACCCCAAGCTGATCTCTGAGATATTCAAAAGTCTCCTTAGGCAAAGGATTAGTGAAAATTTTTGCAATCTTCTCTTTAGTATTCACATAAACCAGTTTTACTTCTTTTGCTTCAACATTCTCTTTTAGAAAATTTAGTTTGATAGAAACATGTTTAGTTTTAGAATGTAATACCAGATTCTTAGATATATCAATTGCTGTAGTGTTATCACAATAGATAGTTATAGGTTCCTTGCATTTTATCTTTATGTCCTTCAACATTTTCTTAAGCCATGATACCTGTGTATAGTTAGTTGTTGTTGCAACATATTCTGATTCTGCTATTGATAAAGATGTGCAACTTTGTTTCTTGCTTAACCACGAAATTAATCTGCTTCCAAGAAAAAATGCTCCATCGGTGGTGCTTTTTCTGTCATCCACATCTATTGCCCAATTTGCATCTATGTATGCACATAGTTCAAAGTTTTTATCTCTAGGATACCATAAACCAAGATTTGTAGTGCCTTGTAAGTACCAAAAAATCCTTTTTACTATTGATTCATGATTTTCTCTAGGATTACTCTGAAATCTTGAAACAATACATACTACATTCATAATATCAGGTCTTTTTTGTGTCAAATACAGTAGGTCTCCTATCATAGATTTGTACCTAGTCGAATTAACATGTGTAGATTCATCCCTTAGTGATAATTTGTCATTTGTATTCATAGGTGTGCTTACCGGTTTAGAGTTCTCCATCCCAAATTTCTTTAGTAACTCCTTCAAGTACTTGGATTGACTCAAGAACATACCTTTATCAGTCTGTGAAATCAGCAATCCTAAAAAGAATTTTATCTCTCCAATCATAGACATTTCAAATTCTTGCTGCATTTCAATAGAAAAGTCTTTACATAATCCATCTTCTCCTCCAAAGATTATATCATCAACAAAAACTTCTATAACCAAGATGTCATCATTAGTCACGTTATAGTATAAGTTGATGCTAGCATTACCTTTAGAAAATCCAATCTTCAAAAGATATTTATCCAATCTAGCATACCAAGCTCTTGGAGCTTGCTTCAACCCATACAAAGCTTTCCTTAACCTGCAAACCATATCTTTGTTATCTGTTAAAGAAAATCCATTAGGTTTCTCAATGTAAATTTCTTCTTCAAGATCTCTATTCAAAAATGCACATTTAATATCCATTTGATATACTTTGTAGTTCTTGTGTGCTGCAAAAGCCAAGAATAATCCGACTGCCTCAATTCTAGCTACCGGTGCAAAGGTTTTATTATAATCAATTCCTTCTTTCTGAGAATATCCCTTACACACTAATCTTGCTTTATTTCTGATTACCTTACCATCTTCATTAATTTTGTTTCTAAATACCCATTTTGTTCCAATCACATTTTTGTCTTTAGGCCGAGGAACTAATGTCCATGTGTTGTTCTTCTCAATTTGTTCTAGTTCCTCTTCCATAGCTTTAATCCAGTGTTTATCTTCACATGCCTCATTAATTGATGATGGTTCAATTTGAGAAATAAGACATACCTCTTCATTTTCCAATCTTCCTCTTGTCATAACTCCTTCATACTTGTTCCCAATTATCTGATTTTTTGAGTGGTTCAATCTTACATACCGGGGTGTCTTCATTTGTTGTTGTTCCTCAATTATAGTGGAATTTTTCAGATGATACCGGGGTAACTAGATCTTCATTCTGTACTGGTGGATTCAATGTAGGTTCATTTGTAAGTATCTCTATTGTCGGTTTAGAGTCTATATACCTTGAAGTTCCTCTAAATTGTTCATCAATCTTCACATTTGTACTCTCAACAATTTTCTGCAATCTCTTGTTAAAACATCTAAATGCATTGATCTTAGATGAATAACCAAGAAATATTCCTTCATCACTTCTAGGATCAAATTTGCCAATATACTCATCTCTTCTAATATAGCATTTACTTCCAAATATTCTGAAATATTTAAGAGTAGGAGTAATGCCGAACCATAGTTCATGAGGGGTCTTACTGGTTTCACCTTTGATGTGAACTTTGTTGAATGTATAGACCTTTGTGCTTACTTCCTCTCTCCAATATACATGTGGTAGATTCACTTCTGATAACATACTTCTAGCTGCATCCAAGATAGTTATGTTTTTCCTTTCTACAACTCCATTTTGTTGTGGTGTCTGGGTGCTGATAACTGTCTTCTGATTCCATTCACTTCACAGAATGCATTAAATTCCTTACATGTTAATTCACCTCCTTGATTTGATCTCAGACATTTGATTTTCTCACCGGTTTCATTTTCTACCATTACCTTGAATAGTTTGAACTTCCCAAGTGCTTCTGCTTTTTCTCTGAGAAAAGTAACCCAGCACATTCTAGAATGGTCATCAATGATTAGCATGAAATATCTATCACCTTGTAAGCTTTTAGTTCTACCTGGACCACATAAATCAATGTGAATTAAGTCAAGAGCATTATTGGATTTTTTTGGAATACTTATAAAAGATGCTCTAACTTGTTTTCCAAATTGACATTCCTTACATACTAGATTGTGAGGTTTAACAATCTTAGGTAAGTCTCTAACTGCCTTAGTACTAATTTTTACCATGCAATCAAAATTTACATGACAGAGTCTCTTATGCCATAACCAACTTTCATCAATATGTGCAATCAAGCATGTCTTTTCATTGTTATTCAAATGAAAGACATTACCTTTAGTTTGATTACCAGTTATAATTTCCAAACCAGTTCTGTTCATAATTTTGCATTTTCCATTCTTGAATTGTAACTAAAATCCTTTTTCAACTAATTGACCAACACTCAAAAGATTATGCTTTAAACCTTCTACATAGTAAACATTGTCAGTATTATGCTTACCATCAAGAGATATAGTACCTTTTCCTTTGATCAAACAAGCTTTATCATCTCCAAATCTTACCAGATCTCCATTATACTCCTGAAAGTTCAAGAATTTACCTTTATCAACAGTCATATGATGTGAACATCCCGAATCAATGATCCATTCATCCTTAACTTCAACTTTGGCTGCCAAGGCCTGCTTTGCTGGTTGAACAATAGGTGTCGGTTGATCTTCTGTTATAGCAACAAAAACTCATCCATTGTCTGTTGAATCCTCATCCGAATCATCAGTGACTCCTTCATCAGCAAGATAACAAGATTTATCTTTATTCTTCTTAAAATCTATATCTCTGATATTTAGGGTTAGGCTTGTATGTTCTTCTAGCTTCTTCTCTTAGTCTAGCATGTCTATCAGGGCATCTTGAAGCCATATGACCAATCTTATTATAGTTAAAACATGTAAAGGGTGCTTTACCTTCATACTTACTTCCAACTAGACCTTTAGGCATTTTCCTTGCAAATAGTGCTTCAAGTTCTTCAAGTTCTTCATTTTCTCTCCTTCTTTCTTCAATTTCTCTTGCATAAAAGGATTTCCAATCAGACTTGTCAAATGCTGGTGCAGATGATGTTGATGCTTTAAAAGCTAAATCTATCTTTATAGTAGCAACAAGACCAAATTCCTCAATTTCAAAAGCTGAAAGTTTTCCAATCAATGTGTCCCTAGTTACTGATGTATTAGGCATTGTTCTTAACTCATTTATAGCAGTAACTTTCATTTTATATGCCGGTGGCAATCCTCTTAAAACTTTTGAAACAATTTCATCTTCACTTAAGGTTTCTCCACAACATTTAATACCCAAAACAATTTCATTTACTCTTTCCATAAAAGTAGAAATCCTTTCATCTTCTTCCATTTTCAGATTTTCATACCTGACCCAGAAGCTTTCAAGTTCTGCAATTTTGACTATGGAATCTCCTTCATTCAATGTTTCCAAATGATCCCAAAAAGCTTTAGCAATAGACCTATCTGATAATCCCATGATTTTTTGATCTAATAATGTGCTCAAAAGTGTTTCCCTTACTTTGCAATCATTTTCTTCATCTTTTCCTAAGGTAGGTGGATTAGGCTGACTGGGAGTAGGAGCAGTATAGCCATTCTTTGTAATATCCTAGATATCCTTTCCAATGCAATTCAGATGTGTCTCCATTCTGATCTTCCATATGCCATATTTGGTTCCATCAAGTTTAGTATAGGAGCTGAGAAATACAACCCCACAGTAGCCTGAAGATCTTCTGCAAGCCGAATAACCTGTTACAAGGAGAAGCAATGAAGCAAAATCTGAAGAACAAGAAAAACACAGGAAAAATATTCTCCAAAAGAGAGCTCCAATTCACCAGAAATGTATTGTGAAAAGATAATACAATGAAAAGAAAAAGTAACCTCTAATAGGTCAAGAAACCCTAAAAAGGGAAAACCCTAGGTTTGCACATAATAATTAATTAAAATAATTAATTATATGCACCTAATGTTAGCTTAAGTGTAAAAGGATAATTGGAAACTTAAAGAATTAAACAAATAATGTTTAATTAATCAAGTAAAGACCCAATTACTCTAACACCCCCCCTTAAGCTAGACTTAGGGAAAAGCTAAAACCTAGAACAACTACTAAAAGCATGAAAGATGGGTCCCGACAACAAGGCCTGATCAGGTACCCAAATACAATGAAATCTCTATGAAACGGAGACAAAGGAGAAAACCCAGTGGGAAAAGACTCCTCTCCAAAAAGAGATAAAAGAACATGCTGAAAGAAGAAGAAGGAAGGAAGGCCTCATAAAGACCAAGGACAACTTCCTTCACCCCAAGCATAGAGCGCAACTGAAGATAGCGCGGTGATGCAAAAGGTTTCGTGAAGATGTCTGCAACCTACTCAGAAGTGGAAATGTACTCTAGAATGAGAACACCATCCTGAATCAATTGATGGATGAAATGCATGTGAAGCTCAATGTGCTTCATCTGCTGATGCTCTACCGGGTTGCGGGAAATATGAATAGCACTTTGATTGTCACACCAAAGAACAGTGGGACTATCAGGAGGAAAACCAAACTCAGTCATCAACTGTCGAAGCCATAAGATCTCCTGACTAGCGAGCACAGTAGAGCGGTACTCAACCTCTATAGATGATAATGCATGAGCAGTCTGCTTCTTGCAAGACCATGTGATAGGACCAGAGCCAAGATAGAAAACAAAGCCAGAAGTAGACTTCTGATCAGTGACATCACCAGCCCAATCTGAGTCAGTGTAGCCAACAATGTGTGGTTCCCCTAATGTATAATGAATGCCATGAGAACTAGTGCCCTGAATGTACCTCAAAATATGTTTGGCAGTTTGCCAATGACTCTCATGAGGATCATGGGAGAATCGAGAGAAAAGACCAACCGCAAAGGAAATATCAGGATGGGTGTGAGTTTGGTACAACAAACTGCCAACCAACTGCCTGTAAAGTGTAGAATCGACTGAAGGAGTGGGACAAGCTGTGGTCAAAACAACCCTTGACTGAAATGGTGTGGGAGCAAGCTTGCAATCAAGCATGCCGAAGCACTGAAGCATGTCAAGAGCATACTTCTGCTAGTAGAGAGAGATCCCATTAGAAGACTAAATCACCTGAAGACCAAGGAAATAGTGCAACAGACCAAGATCTTTCATCTCAAACTGATCCATCAAGGCATGCTAAATATGCTGAATCATAGAGGATGAGCTACCCGTGATGAGAAGATCATCAACATATAGCACAAGAATCAAAATGTCACCCTCAAGAAGCTGAATGTAGATGGTGTGATCAGAATGACTGCGAGAGAACCCAATGGAGAGCAAGAAAGAGTCCATCTTCTCATACCAAGCCCGAGGGGCCTATTTGAGACCATACAATGAACGCCGAAGTCTGCAAACCAAAGAACTATCCTACACAAATCCTTGAGGTTGTTCCATGTAGATTTCCTCCTGTAGATCCCTGTGCAAGAAAGCACTCTTCACATCCATCTAAAAAATAGGCCAATGCCGAGAAGCTACAAGAGAGAGTACAAAGCGAATGGAATTCATGTTGGCTACAGGGGCAAATGTCTCGGAGTAATCAATACCCTCAACCTGTAAAAAACCCTTCGCAACAAGACGTGCCTTGTACTTATCAATGGAACCATCAGCAGCATATTTAGTGTGATACAACCAACGACACCTAACCATCTTTCTGCCCTTAGGAAGAGGACAAAGATCCCATGTATGATTCCTCATCAAAGAAGAATACTCCTCCTCCATAGCACAATCCCACTCAGGGTGACCTGTCGCCTCTGAAAACTTCTGAAGATCATCTGAAATAGCATGACTCAAAAGACTAGAACCCACTGTGTGAGAATGAGTATGACGAGTATGTGAAGGATCACCAACAAGAGGACCTACCGCTGCAATAGTAAGGCGAGCCCACTTGGGCATCTGAGGTGGAGCAGGTGGAGGTGGGGATGGTGGGGGTGGGGATGGTGGATCATCAGCACCATCATCAGAATCATCCTCAAAAAGTTCCTGAAGTGGTGCAGTGGCTGGAGTAGGTAGAGGAGTAGACATAGGAGTCGGGGTATCCACTGTGGGAAGACACTCATCAAACTGAACATCCCATTGAAATAGGACCTCTCTAGAATCAGGATCAAACAACCTATATGCCTTAACATCCTCACAGTAGCCAACAAAAATGAGTGGTTGGCTCTTCCACTCCATGGATTTCCTCTGAGCATCAGGAATAAAGGCCCATGCCTCACTACCAAATACCTAAAAAAATGAAACATCAGGCTTGTCATGAGACCAAGCCTCCTCAGGAGTCATATGTCGAATAGCCTTATGAGGCATCCGATTTTGAATATAGTTGGCACAATTGATTGCCTCAGCCCAAAAAGATGAATCCATGGACCTAGACTGAATCATACAATTCACCATCTCCCGTAAAGTTTTGTTCTTGCATTCAATGATACCATTCTGCTGACGGGTGTAGGGAACAATAAACTGATGCTGCAAACCATGCTCAGTGCAAAAATCTCTGAAAGCCTAATTCACATACTCCCCCCCATTATCTGTATGTATCCGCTGAATAGAATAGCCAAACTGCTTCTCGACAAATGTCTTGAAGATTCGAAATGAATCAAAGACATCAGACTTGTACTTAAGAAATTACACCCATGTGCGTCTGGAGAAGTCATCAATAAACGTGAGTACATACTTGGCCCCTAAAAAAGAAGGAGTGGGAAATGACATGAGATCACTGTGAATCAACTCCAAGGGTGCCAAAGCACGAGAGGCTCTCCCCTTCAGAAAGGGATCTCTGTGATGCTTGCCAAGAACACAACCATGACAAACACCATCAGTGCAGGAAATCTGTGGGAGCCCAAGAACAAGTGCCTGTGTACTCATCTGCTGAAGATATCTGTAATTGACATGGCCCAATCGCTCATGCCAAAGCTTACTCACTGAATCTGCATGTGCTATGACAGATGAACCTGTACCCGAAGAGGGCTCAAATTCGTCAAATCTATAGAGACAAGATGCAGAATCCACACTACCAGAAGCCACAACCAAATCAGGGTCATGGAGGTCCCAAATAACCACATCATGTGGTGAGAACTCAACTATCTTACCAGAGCCAAAGTGGCAAATCTGATAAATGGATAGGAGGTTCGTCGAGATGTCAGGGACAACAAGAACATCCTGTAGAGTACCCCCATCCAAAGAGACAGAACCTAAACCTAAGATGGAAAGTTGAACTGAGTCACCCACTGCAATCTGTGAAATACCACAAGAGGCAAGAGAAGTAACCAACTGCTGAGTGTGTGTCATATGGTGAGAAGCACCAGAATCTAGAATCCAAGTGGACCTAGAGGTCGAAGCTCTAGCAGTGAGAGCATGACCTTTCCCTGTGGAAGGAGAAGATGCCTGAGGTGAGGAAATGTGATGCTGCTACATGACTTCCTCTAAAGCCTCTAATCGTTTCCAACACCTGGAAACTGGATGTCCGTCCTTTCCACAAAAACTACAAGTGTCTGATGATTTCTTCTTAGTCTTGGAGGAAGACTCACTGGACTGTGAAGATTTCCCTTGTTTGGGAGGAACTGGTTTTGAATCAGACTTAGGAGCAGGCTTGGAGGAATTCTCACTACCTGCAAAAGGCTTTTTCGGCTTCGGTTTCTACTTTTGTTTGTCCTTCTCCTTAGAGGACTGAGCAACCAATGCTTTGTTCTTGGAGCCTAAGAGCATATCCAACTGAGAAATATGAGACTACTCACAAGACAAGCGCTCACAAAAGACATCAAAGCTAGGCATGGTGAAATTAGTACCCAAACCATCCATGGTGGAGTAGAAAGCAGAGGCAAAAAACTGAAAAGGACCCCGAAGCTTCGAAAGAATCAAATGAATGCACTCTGTATTAGTCTTGTTCTTTCCACATCCCTGAAGAATAGATCTGGTAGTCTTGAATTTGTTTAAAAAATCCTCAATAGTGGGAAAGGTATCAGGTAACAATGAAGTCAACTCTGCCTGAATCTATAATGTCCGAATCTCATTGACCCTCCCGAAGAGAGAATCAAACTTCAACCACATATCCCGAGGAGTAAGCAACTCATCAAGGTGAAACAGAAGACTATCGGAGACATGCAAAGCGATCAAACCCATGGCCTCATCCAGCTTGTTCTGGTACATAAGAACCTCATAAGGACGGTGAAGGTCTAGCTGAACCTCATCCAAAGTAACCCACAACCCTCATGACCTAAGAAGCCTTGTGATGCGGGGCTTCCAGGTGTGATAGTTGTGTGAAGTCAACAACTCAAGTGAAGGATCTGCCATGAGAACAAAGAAAAAACTTTGCACCTGCACCTGCTTGTTGGTTGTTTTAATTATGTGATCTTTCAGAATAGATAGAAGATGCAGAAGGGTTTGTTTGTTTTGAGAGTTTAGATTTTCTTGATTTCTGATATAAATGACAGAAAGCGATAAAATAACACCCCCCCACAATGGAGAAACCCAAACCCTAGTACATAGTAATGAGAAGGAAGTAGTGCATAAGCAAAAAAACTTCAAACTGATATCTCATGTACCTAGTGAAATTTTTGAGAAAAAAGATCACAAATCTGAATAGATCATGCTGAGAGCTTTCCAATGCCTATTCGTTTTCGAAAACGGAGTTTGTTTGCCCATTCTATGGCCCCGAAAGTGCAAAAAAGAAGCCCGACTTTGACTGGTAAAAAACACAATCAAACAGCAGATCCAGGAAAAAAATCCACCACCATGAGGTCCGGCTCAGAATCACCTTTCCAATGCCTATTCATTTGCCAAAATCCAACTCTGGATGCACGATCTAGGCCCAAAAAACCAACCCCCTCTCAAAAGACTAGAGAGGAGGGGCTGGTGGTGCTCCGGGTGGAGGTGGCACTCGGGTCGGGCGGAGGTGGTGCTCGGGCCGGGCGCAGGAGGTGCTGGGGCAGAGCGGAGCTCAGCCCGGCAATGGTGGCTCGCCGGTGGGGTGGGAGCTCAGCTCAGTGGTGGTGGCTCGGCCCGGTGGAGGAGGCACAGCCCGGCGGTGGAAACTGGGCGGGGTCTTTGCCGCAGCATCACCAGAGTAGGAGCGGCGGCCGACGCCAAGAACAGAAAACGGCAATGGAGCGCCAGGTGGGGAGCAGCGGTTGGCACCGGGAACAAGGCCGGCGGCAGGGGTCTTCACCGGAACCTTGCCGGAGTGGGGACTGTGATCGTCGGCGGGAGGCTTGCAGCGTCGGGTGGGGCCGGCCTGACAGCTCTGTACGGCACTGGACTGTCAGGTCCGGTACCCTAGAAAATTTGCTTTGTTAAAAAAACTTTTTACATGCCTTCCAATTGTTGTTTTTGATTTTTTTTTTTTGTAAATTTTTTTAAAATCAAAACAATTCAGCCTGCATGCCGTAAAAAGGCAATTTTTTTTTTTCAAATTTTTTTTCTCGATTTGCGTGTCAGGGTCGTATGGCCTGGCTTGGAGAAAAAAAATCACCCAGATGCTCAGGGGTCAAAAATGGACAAATTTTATATGACTATAGGGGTTTTTGGGTCTTCAGAGCACGATGGTGAGGTCCGTTTAGACCCAAAGTGCTCAGAAAAAAAAACGTTAACCCTAAGCACACACAAAAAATGCCTAAAACCTCAGATCTGCTTCAAATGCAAAATTCTCAAAAAATAGGAACAGGTAGCTGCAGATTTGCACTCTGATACCATATAGGAGTTGAGAAATACAACCCCACAGTAGCCTGAAGATCTTCTGCAAGCCGAATAACCTGTTACAAGGAGAAGCAATGAAGCAAAATCTGAAGAACAATAAAAACACAGGAAAAATATTCTCCAAAAGAGAGCTCCAATTCACCATAAATGTATTGTGAAAAGATAATACAATGAAAAGAAAAAGTAACCTCTAATAGGTCAAGAAACCCTAAAAAGGGAAAACCCTAGGTTTGCACATAATAATTAATTAAAATAATTAATTATATGCACCTAATGTTAGCTTAAGTGTAAAAGGATAATTGGAAACTTAAAGAATTAAACAAATAATGTTTAATTAATCAAGTAAAGACCCAATTACTCTAACATTTAGGACTGTCCTTCCTGAAATAGTTAGTAGACATTGGATCTCCTCAAGCTGTTAAACTTCTGCAAAAAGAGGACTAAGCTTTGATACCAATTGTTAGGTCCAGGAGACAACTGAGAGGGGAGGTGAATCAGTTGTCAAATAAATTCAAACCAAAACAACTTAACCAACCTTAATGCTTAATACCGATAAACCAAACTTTATGTCGGTAGATAGTTTATTAGTTAATTGCAGTACCGATAAAGATTAATGCATGAAAAATAAAGACAATAACATCCACAACACATAACATCAATATTTGTACATGGAAACCATGTAAGGGGAAAAACCACAGTGGGAAACCTTACCCACAATCAGATGATACTACTATAGATAGTATGTGTATACAGATGGGGTCTGCACATGCAGAAAGGCTAAGTGCCTAGAGCTCACTAATCAAACACAAATATGAGTCACACTAACTACAATTGGATGGTTAAATCCAATAATGATGTACTGCTCAAAATAGCATCTTCCTATGCTAGATTCGGTACCGGTGTAGTTCCGATTGCCTTCACAAAAACATTGCTTCACCTTCAAATGATGTCTGCATGTATAGCTCTTCTTAATCTCGCATATACCTTCTTAAAATTCCTTTTCCCAATCACATATCAATCTTACAAATAAGATCTTACATATATACCATAACCTAAGACCAATTTTAGTAGGTTGGCTCTAAAAGATATTACAATAAAATCAATTACAAGTAAATCAATAACCAATGCAATATCTGATTCAACATGTTGGCTTAATGCATTTACAATAACAACAAAATCATCTCCAAAGCGTGCCATGCTGAACTGGAATAGATAACCCTGTTGGTGCTTATTCTGGACCTATTTGCCGGTAACAACAAATATGCAAATACGAATATATCAATGAACAAATCTTCAAGAAAAAGTGTCCAAACGATGTTTTCAGCATAACCAAGTGTTTTCCATGTCATTCCAAGTGTCGGTGAACAATATATCCTATCGGTGAACCAGATACCGGTGACTGTGCATAAGTCACTTGCTTGCCGATGAACATTGCCAATTGTCCAAAGTGCCAAAGTTGATAAGTGTTAATAGGTGTTGACATCAATGACAAAACCATATCACATAACCAAAATACAAATAGATATCAATGATGATGATGATGATGATGATGATGATGATGATGATGATGATGATGATGATGATGATGACCAATAATGCTTACAATGTCGATTTTGGATCGAAAGATACAGACAGAGTTGGATGAAGAAGAAGATCAATGACATGATTTAAATGTATAATATATGCGATTAGTATATTATCTATTTGATATTGATTTCTTGATTTTTTTTGGTGAAATATAATTTTTGTGATTATGTGGGAGGACTTGTTTGTAATTATATGAGAGGACTTGTACTTTGTGATTATCTTTACAGGTATCTTTACATGTCAAGTCATTTATACTTTTACATTACAAATATTTGCATCATGTTGAGTTCCCTACTGAGATATTTGTGAAAAATTTAATGGATGAATCATTTTAATGGTTTGTTATGCAATAACACAATGATTCCTATTATGATGTATGAAGCACCTAATACTATTTTGTATCTATGCTCTTAATCTAATTCGAGGAGATGATGTTTTCCAAACTTGATATTTTAATAAATCTATGATATTTGCATGAGCTATTGTAGATAATACCTTAGGGAATGTGTGTTGCATTAAAGGATGCCGCTAAATTTATTGCGGTATTCAAGATAGAATTTAATTCATTTAGCTAGAAATGAAAACTGAATTCATTGCAATATTCAAGATGACCCACAAACTTCAATAAAGTATGACCAGTGCCTATTCTAAGGGAAAATAGAGTCGAATCACAATCCTAGTGACAAATAGAGTAACATTATCAACATTAAAGTCCAATAATAAACATTTAAGACTTTCCTCAAATGTTTAGATTGAGAATGCATTCACAGCCTCCTCACACTCTCTCAGAATTTGTTGTAGTATTTAAGATATAATTTAGTTCATTTAGCTTGAAATGAAACCCATCCAAAAATACACATTCTCCCTTGGAGAAGATAAATTTCATATGTCATTAACACAACCATTCATACAACATAGCACAAAAGATATGAGCCAAAAATGAATGTTCTTTTTTTTTTTTCAATATAAAATTGATACATTCATGAAAATATTACAGTGAGTCACCAAAACTACTAGAAGACTCTTTGTTGTTATATTAAGGTTTCTCTAATGCATACAAATCAAGAGTTGGGAATCCTTCTTCTTGTCCCCAAATTCCCTTTTATAACACAAGGGAGGAAAACAAGCCTCAAGCCGAAGAAGACACATGTCAAAATCTAATTGCATTACAAAAAAGAACTAAAGCCTGAGACCTTTGTGTGCAACCTACATTGAATGATGGCGGCTGAAAAGGCATCATCCTAGAAGCTCGAGCTGTGGGTTTGAAAAAGATGTTCTCACATTTGTACTTCATTCTACTTTTGTGAGGATCAAAAAATGCAATCAGGCATGCAGTGGCAGGTGTCTTTGAGAGTGCTCCTTGCTGGCTGAGTGTTCTAATCATTTTCCCAAAATGAACATCCCGCACAAAACTTTTAGGAATAGAAAAAATGGAAATATTGTGACTAGTCCTCCTCTTCAGGCTGCTCTTCTTCCAAGGAGCATTACTTTTTATGTAGCACCTCAATCTCATTAGCTGTCCAAGAAAAACCCTTCAAGCTATAGAATTTATTCATAGCTTCCTTTGTTTTGTGGATAGGCACAACTGCTACTCCTAGGGCAAAGCTACGATACATTTTCTCTACTTCCATAATTTTATCAATAGTATTAATAAATGTATCTCCTTGGTTTGGATCACCTTCCAAGGTTGTCAAGACGACATTTATTGCTTCCTAGAAACCTTGTTTTCATTCTTCTAAGCTCTTAATCTTCCCGTCATCTGTCAAAATTGTAGGGACATGCCACTTTTTGAGTCCTTGGAAAGAATCAATCATTCCCATCAATTGTTTCCTTTCCTCCTCTATGTTGGCTAACTCTGTATTCAATAAATTATATTTTTTCCAAGTTACCCATACAATCTGAGGTGGTTGAGCCACATTTTTCACTGCTAACATAACCTCCTTCAAGGTTTCACCCTTTGGCAGCCACATAGCCTTGATTGGTTGAAATAATGAAATGAATTCATCAATCTTACTTAGGAACTTGGCTGTCAAAGAATATGATGTGTGGACTTCATCCAATTTTTCAATGATTTTATTTGAAATTTTTCAAAATTGAATCATTCCTAATTTTAAAATAATTGCTTACAGCTTCATCTTTGACCCTTTGCATTTTTTTTTATCTTCTCAAGCTTTGCGAGTCTAATTCCTCCAGAAGAGTCATCTTCCATCTTCTTTATTTTCTCTTTCAATGCAATGTTCTCAACAAATAATTCATTGTACTTGGTATTCAAAACAACATGCATATCATTTAGCTTTATATGCTTTTTCTCTAAATCCTCTATTGGCAGCTAAGCAAATTGGGTTGCATGCATGGAAATTGCTATAGCCTCTGAAGTAGTAGTGTCTTGTAAGGTCCTTAAAAAAACATCCCCTATTTTGTGTTGTACCCCTTGCAAAACTATGGGATTTTTAGTGCTAGGGACCTTTGACCATAAAGAAAAAGCTTTAGAGCTTATATTTACACTGGAGCCATGATCTATAAACTCTAGCAAAATTGGGGTCCTTCTGCGGCATGATCTGATCAAACAAGAAAATTCTCTCAAAATTCCACCTCGGGACAAGGAGCACTCCGCTTTTCACTACCATTTCTCTGCCCTATTTAGGAGTGCAATTTAATTTGTTCTTGTCAAAAATGTTGATTTCTTCATTAGACATGTTCTTCAGTTTCTCCCTTAGCCAAAATGATCTAAACTCAGGGGTATTAACAAAATTATCATTCGCCATAAAGTTATTTGAAGCAATAATCCTCTCATCATCTACTTCTTCTATAGGGATTGTGTTCGGGATGAGAGACCTATCTAGATCATTGAAAACATCAGAATTTGTATCATCTTGGAATGTTTCCCTTGGAGGAGAACGTGGCGACACCAAAGTATCAAAATCCTCTTGGATATCTGCAAAGTTAGATATTTTAGACTTTCCTCTTTCAATCTTCCTAACTTTCTCAGTTGTCACCCCCTCATCCTTCAGTATACCCCTTTGGAGGACTCTATAGATGCTTCCTCACTCTGAGCCTTAGGAGCTAGATCAATTGGTTTTTATTTGTATTCTACTCCTTTATCCCTTGCCTCTCTTCTTTTCAACTCATCTTTTATTATATCATCTTCCTTTCTTAGCATGCAAGACATTCTAGAAAAATCATTCCCGAAATGCCAGAGGGAACTTAGAAAATTGGGATCCTCTTGCTTCCTTTCTCTTTCAAATTTATTCATGAGGTCCCACTTCTTCCTCCTCTGCTCAGCCTCACGTGGATGGGCATTTCTTATTAGGTCCTCCCTTTCTACAAAAGAATAAAAGTATCCCTTCTCTTTCAATTTGCTCACTCTAATATCATTTATGCATCCTTCAGGGTCAAAATGTCTGGCTTGGGCAACCCTCAGCCTATAATTCTTTAACAAACAATTATGTACCTTCTCCAAGGTCTCACAACCCACACTGAATTCATCGAAAACTGTTACCCTGGGGAGAAATTTTCCCTTTCTATTAGATTTGATTTGTTCCCTCTCCATCCACATCATTTTCCAAATGAATTTGAGGAATGCTAACCTTGGAGAGACAATAATAGGCAATACATGGGGTCCCTGCTCACATCCATAAATTCTTATTATTGTACAATTGCCATAAAAGAAGAAATCCCCAAAATTGTGGGTAAATGCACCCTCAAGATAGACATGTACATCAACCCTACAACTCCTTACTCTCAATATTTTGATTATCTCTTTAGGTACCCTCAACAGTACTACCCCAAGTCTTGTCAGAATGTTCATCACAAAATGGTCGAAAAATACACAAAAATCACCAAACTTAGGTCCCGTGTCCCAAACCTGGGTCCATCTTTGCACCAGCCAATGGAGACATGTGTAGGGATCATTTGTCTTTATTCTCAACTCTGGGCCCCAATATGCTTTATTTTGATAAAGAATTAAGTGGCACACCAAAGAATAGTGCAATAATTCCAATTTTTCATCCTTATTTTCAGCTCTCACCAATCCCTCATGAATCTTCTCATGAATAGCACTTGTAAAATCATACAATTCATTTTTTGAGGGGTGTTGAATGTTGATGACCATCACCATAAATTCAATGGGAAATTTGGTGAGCCCGCAATCAACTCCAATGACCTGCCCTAGTGCATAATAGGTTTTAACAAAATAGGGCTCAAAACAGTCAAGCTTGAAGGGATCCCTTTCAAATGGCAGGACATAATTCCATGAATATTTGTAAAGTTTCCTCATGAAATGAGGAACAAGATCCTTCCTTTACTTGTCCTTTTTGTTCTCATAGTTTCTCTTCAAAATATCCATGTTTATAATTGTGAGGGCAGTCTTATCTAAATCAAAATGTCGAATGATAGACCTGGGAGAGATGTCTAGTAGGACATATCCTTCAGTAGTCCTAACCATCTAACTTGGAATATCATATGCCTTTGCCATCTCTCTTATGAGCATAGGCTTTACAAAAACATTGGGCACCAATTTTCCAAGGTTCAATATCCAGGGGTTGCACACTGGGATGGCCTTGTCTCTGTTGCCATAGAATGAATGGAAAATGTCCCAGCCCCTTTCCTTGGTGAAGGCATCCCTACACCCTATCTCTTTGTCATTGAAGACTTTCCTTAGATGATCCTACATTCTAGATCCCTCAAATAATTCCAGCAGGTCTTGGGATAGGTTCCTAGTCTGTCTCATTTCCCTTCGTGTGATTTATTTCAATCTCTATTCAACCTCTTGTTGCAACTCTTTAGGGGTCATGGCGGGAGCAAGAGGTGCAGTAGGTTGCGTTGGTGGCTTCTCCACCTGAGCTGATGAATCCCCTTTAGACAACTTCCTAGAGTGCTTTGCAGGCTTGGGGGTCTTTTCTTTTGTTTGAGCAGCCTCTTTGGCTGGCTCTTGAGGGTTTTCTCCTCATGGGATTGGCTTTTGAGGAATTGGGGCTTCCTCAGTAGATGGATTAATTGGAGCAGGAGCATCATGTGTAGGGGATGGGGTTTTAGCACAGGCGGCTTTGACTGAAGCCTTCTTGGTGCTCTTCCTCTTCTTTGGAGTGGGCTTCCTTGTTTCCTTCTTAGTTCTCTTCATCTTCTTTGAAGTGGGTTTCCTTGTTTTAGGAGTGGGAGAGGGCTCATCTAAAGATTCACTATCTGAAACAATAGTGACGGTCTTTCAGATGGTTTTTCTTTTTCAATTTGTGGCCTTCTCTTTCGGAGGGGACCTAGCTTTGGCCTCCTCTGATACTTGTGGGGCAGTTCTAGGGCTTGGTTACATAGAAGTGGCACCTACAATTTCTTGCATGGGGGGAACCATATCTAGAGGTGTAGCCTTAGTGATGGGAATTGAGGAGCTTGCCTCAGTTACATGGGCTTTCTTGGCAGCAGGGGTAGCAGATTGCTCAGTAGGGGATGTCATCTTAACAATTTGGACTGATTAAAAACCTGGAAAACAAATGCAAGAGTAAAATGTACTGACTTCTAGGGCACACATGTAGGGAACTCAAGATATTGCTGTAACAATCTGATAATGCACACAAGCAGGAAAAAAAAACTTACTGGTTTTCACTTCAACTGAAAATACTAGGAAGCACGTTGGAATGCTCAAATTCGCCTTTTTTCTCACTCTATGCTACTCTGAAATCTCTCTGGATGCAAGGTAAGAAAGAATGCCACTAAATTTTCAATTTATTGTGATCCCATTAATTCATTCATGTTGGACAGAGGTAATCATTGGTGCCATCTTTGAATTTCATCCATTGATCTAGGATTTGACGATCAAGATTGCTCGTTGGCCTTCCCTAACTAATGACGTGGCATTCTCTTAACTTTTTGCGGGATAATATTCTATTGTAATTTTCCTTTGTTTTACTTATCCCGTGGTGTCACTAGCCATTCCTTCTATCTTTGTGGGATAAGCTTCTATTTGCTTTCTTTGGAGATCTTAACCCTTCCTTTCGCCTTTCGCCTGCAAGACCCTTTCTTTGTATATTTATCATCTATGGGATAAGCTTTTGAACTAGCCTATTCTTATCCCAAAGAATCTTTCTTATCCCCGTGGGGATGCTCGGGATAAGGCTTTCTCTTATTTCCCCTTCACAATTCTTATCCCGCGATGCACCTTTGAGTTTCATCGTTGTTCTGGATCTTTGCTGCTCTGCAGGATAAGCCCTTTTACCTTTTGCTTAAGTATTTTCTTATCTTGGGACTCTTTTCTTATCCCCATGGGGACATGCAGGATAAGAAAAGAACTACATCCTTCTTCGTTATCTTATACCGTATTGCCTTGCAATGCAATTTTAGCAGCTTAGAAATCCTTCGGGATAAGACTTTACTGCTTCTTTCCTTCGATCGCTCCTTATCCTGCGTTGCTCTTTTCTTTCCCTATAGTTCTTCTGGGATAAAGACACCTTTGTAATTATTTCTTTCTTCTTATCTTGTGGTGCCAGATTATTGATTAAATATTACCACTTCCTTATCCTAGAAGATTCAGATTCTTGTTGAAACCACCTGCAAGATAACAAACAAGGGGTGCTTCCTAAGAAAATCTTATCCCGCACAACCGAGTCACTTGAGGAAGGAAGTTAATAGAACACGTGGAGAACTTCATGGATTAAGTGGTCATGCACGGGGCCTTCCTAGGAGATAAAGGAATTAAGACCTGGGGTTTTTAGTAGTACTTAGGAATACTTATCCCACGATGTCATTTACTCCTTCTTCTATCCTTCCAGGATAAGCTTTTATGTGTTTTACCTTGGAAGCCTTATCTCACGTTGCTCCTAGCCTTCTACCTGCAAGCCCTTTTCCTTTATGTTCCTATCATCTGTGGGATAAGCCTTTGAACTAGCTTGGTCTTATCCCGCAAGTACTCCTTTTATCCCCACAGGAACATGTGGGATAAGCTTTCCCTTATTTCTAGCTTATAACTCTTATCCCCGCGAGAATGCGCAGGATAAGAAAATCATAGCATCCTTCTTTGTTGATGTGTCCCGCATTACCCTGTAATACTATTATGGTAACTTGAAGGCCCTATGGGATAATATTTCCCCTTTGTGCCTAAGACAACCCTTATCCCGTGGGCCTCTCACAGTGCTCCTAGATAATTGTGGGATAGGCATCTACTACTTGTTTCTTTTAGCTGCTCCTTATCATGTGTTTCTTCTTTGATCACCTTGCAGTTGTTGTGGGATAAGGATTCCTTTGTAATTCTTTCCTTCTTCTTATCCCGTGGTGCCATATCATTGATGAAAATGTGTCGCAGGATAAGATGCACTCTTTGGAAACTATCATTTCCTTATCCTGTGAGGTTTAAAATCGTGCATTGAAACACCCAGCGGTATAAGGGACAAGGGGTGCTTTCTTTGTAAATATTATCCTATGGGATAAGGGACAAGGGATGCTTTCTTTGTAAATATTATCCCATAGGATAAGGGACAAGGGGCACTTTCTTTGTAAATAATATCCCATACCATGGAAATGTTTACTTATAATTTCATATAAAAATGTTTAATATCCCATAGGTCAATTTTAATTTTTACATATAATTATAATTACCCATATAATATCCTGTTTAATTATGTAATTGAAATATCACATTTACATATCATTATAATATCCCATAGGTCAATTTGAATTTCAAATTACTCTACAAAGCAAAAGACTTAAAAAAACTTCATTCCCACAAGGCAAAGAAAAAGACTTCGAAAAACTTCATTCCCACAAGGAAAAGCAGGAGAGGATCATATTTACAGATGATGGTGAATGAAGAGTTCATTTGTGCATAGGAGAGGAGATTCGCAGGAGGAGGAAATCCGTTTACAGGTGAGCAATCACTTAGCTTCATCTTATGTGCATTTCAAACATAATCAAAATTATTTGTTTCCCTTTTCAATGATCTTCTAGGGTTTTTAAGGAACTTGTTCTTGGTATTGCAAGGGTTTTTATGCTTTATGAATGCTTTTAAGGATGTTGTTTGAATGTTGGGATTGTGCCAGGTACTTCTTTTGTGTATAGACAATAAATTGAATGTTAGGGGAAAACATCATATGTGATGTGCGAGGTGACCAACGCGTCTTGTCACTAGGAACCTTAAGTGTACTGGAAGATCATAACCTAGACATGTATTGCAATTACAATTTATTTATTTTATTATTAAGTGCTATCAAAAGGAGATAGCTCCCTTACATCCCATATGCAGGCTACATAGTAGCAAAAACAGAAAAAAAAAAAAAAAAAACTATTCTAAATAATGGAAAATTGCAGTGAGCCTTTCACCAATCTCCACCACATACACAACTGAGGACACACTAAGCTAGTTATCATTTGAGTTCAGGAATCTCCTGAAGGGCCCCAAGTTGTGGTTTTTTACACTCATCCAGAACACCTCCCAAGCCTCTACCATGAAATTCTTCTTCCTTTCTCACACAACCTTGGCCTCCTGAGCATCCTCGTCCTCTGACTCAGACTCTTCCTCCAGTGGATCTAGTATGTGATGTTCCAGATTAAATTACACGTCCATGACACTAGTCAAGCCACCTGAATCCAAGTCCATAATAGTACTTGCTACCGCTTGCCCATCGTCTGATCTTACGAAGCCATTGATCATCTGTATGAAAGCTTCCTTGAAATCAAGGATGCCAACCATTGGGCACATAATCACCTCACAGAAAAAAACCAACACACCAGTGACTATCCTTGCCCAAAATACCCCTAGACAGATGCCACAACGCATCCCAAGTGAGGTCATCCGAGTTAAAAAGTCTCTTGCATTGTTGCTGAAATGTCTCCTCCACACATACGCAACTCAACCCAAAGTGATGGACCATTTTCTCTTAGTTCTCCTCCTACATTCATTTCTCGATCTGCTATCCTATTTAACCTTAGCGTTATGATCCCTTGAAATGGAAACAATCTCAAAAAAGACTAATTAGATCCTTCTATTTTCAAGATGCAGATTTCTTGTCCTTATCAAACAACAGGCTCTATCTAAATGAGAGAGAAATCTGATATCCTATGAAAACCAAATCCATCTTTGGATTTGAAGTGTCCAAATCTCTTGCCACCTTCTCCCAATGTCCCTTCATTCACGGTAACTGGAGCCTTATTTTTGTCTATCATGATCACCTCTGTCAGTCCGAATCCAAATTTGTGGTTTGGAATCCAGATTAGTACCCTCCCTTAGTCGTCCACTAGAATCTGTTCCAAATCCTCACTCGAGATTGCCTCAAAAACCTGCTCATACTTTATCCTTAAATCTTTTGTTCCTGAGTGCATTTGTCTAGTTCCTTGGTGTCTAGTCTTGAATGGAAATGAGTCTTTAAAAGGGTAGAAATAATGAAGAGCTGCACTCTTTCAAATGAAGTCTTCATTCACCATCTTCTATAACCCTATGATGAAGTCCTCCTCCTGCGTGCGTGAATGAAGTCTTCATTCACCATCATCTCTAACCCTATGAATCTGCTCCCCTACGCACATCAATGGTCTTTTGCTTTGCGTTGCGGGAATTAAGTTTTTCAAAGTCTTTTTCTTTGTAGAGTAGTTTGAAATTGAAATTGACCTATGGGATATTATAATTATATATAAATGGGATATTTTAGTTACATAATTAAATGGGATATTATAATTATATGTAAAAATTAAAATTGACCTATGAGATATTAAACATTTAAAGAAAAATATAAGCAATGTATGAAAAATGTGGTAACATAGACAAGGTAGTGAACTGTCAGAAAAAATGCCTTAAAGAAATGAGGTCTCATGGTGATGGAATGCAATGATGGTGATGGAATTCCATGATAGTCAAATTACTATGGATTTTCATGGCATTCCATCACCATGAGAACACATTTCTTTGTCTATGCAAGGTAGTGAGCCATTTGATAAAGTGCTTAAGACAAACATGTATTTAGTTGTATGTGTTGGCCATTTGGAGGAATTGATTATGTGTTGCATTGATGTTTTGTCATTTATGTCAACACTAGTTGTTTTGGTTGCTTAACCAGTATCCTTCTGGTCCCAGTAGGTTGTTTGGTTTCTGGTTGGATTAGATCATGATGATCCATTATACTCTGGTATGTTTTGGTTTATGGAATTGGCTTAGATCTGCTATGCATGCTACTTAGATTCATGTTCAATCAGTTCATTTTGATTTGGTGATCGGATGATATCCTATATGTTGGTAAGCTTGGTTTTTTTATCTGGTGAGGGTTTCACCGACAGAGCTTTGTTAAAGATCTTTTGATATTATACATAAGTGGTATTGGTGCGGCTTCTAGTAGAGATTCAGGATGTTGATGGTGATCATGTTCGAGACTTGGCTGATTGGGATCATTGCTTTAGCTTGTGTGGACCTAAATTGGGTCCAGTATTATCTAGGTCATGTATCAGCTTAATGTAATGTGTTGTTTGGTCTTCTTGATGTTCTTTTGTGATGTCTTATGGGTTAGATATTATTTGTTTGGTTTCAGGCTGACATGTTTTGTAATTATGTAATTGCTTTATTGTTTGGTGGCCGACCTTATAATTTTTGGTCAAGGGTTTGTATATATATAATGTAAGATCTCATTGTAGATCATATGTAAGGAAACAATTGGATGGTATAGGAGTGAATAATGTAATAATCATTCATGCAGAGGATTTGGTCGATCATTGGTGATTGAGTTGAGTTTATGTAAGAGGATTAAGTCCTCTGGTATTGAGCTTAACCAGAACTGTACTCAGGCCTAAGAGATGCTATCATTGTAGTTCATTCTTCCTTTTGGATTGTAGTTTGGATTTTTATGTAATAAGTGAGACTCCTTTTTGTAATGAGCAGTGTGCTCTAGGCTATTGGCCTTCTTGCAAGTGCAGGCCCCTCAATTTGTAATCACATACTTGTCATTAAATTGTGACCCTAGAAATTTTTTACTGCATTAGGGTCTTCACGCATGTGAACTCAAATCCTATAGCTTGATCGGAGACTAGAGATTGCTCAACTTGTAGAAATAGCTTCTTCATTGGCCTTTGCATCACCCCATCCACACTCTACCCTAGAGAAAGAGGTAGATCAGGGTCATGGCACCATTGTCCCCCCTTGGACAGGGGCATGACACCCTTGTCCTCCCAGGATAGGGGCATGGTGCCACTGTCCCCCCTTGGACAGAGGCATGGCACCCATGTCCTCCCAGGACAAGGGAGTTGTCCCCCTGTCCCTGCCCTATTTTAGGGTAGGACCCTTCCTAGGGTTGCATTTTTGGTTGTGCCTCGGGTGGGAAACTCCCTGTATGTCGGTCCGTGACGAAATTCAAACCAACCAACATGTATTTAAGGGTGAATTCTCTCTTTCATTTGCATAAATTGGAGGGGTCAAAGTTGGAGAGTTTCAAGTTGCACAAGTGACCAAGCATTCAAGCATTCAAGCATTCTTTTCTAGCATTGAGCATTCTCAAGTCTCCATTCAAGGCTAGGTGTTGCATTCAAGTGAAGGATTCAACCATTGAAGAGGAGATTGATTCCAACATTCAATTCCACACAAGCGTTTCTATCAACATTGCTACTACAACCTCCCTTGAGGTGATTTACAATTCAATCTTTCATTTGCATCTACTTGCAAGTACTTTCTTTCATTACTAGGTTAATTCCAAAATCAGGGTTTGACCTAAAGGCAAACCCCCAATCCCAACCCATTTTCCTCTCTTTTATGTGTGTAGGTTGCAGGTGTGTGGTTGTACTTTCAGATTCGGGCTCCATTTGCAGAGGTGGGAAAACCCTTTTCTTTTTGCAGATTTTTCAGAGGATCCTGTACATTCCCGCCACGGTCTTGGAAAATTTTACTCAAATTAGCAAGGCAACTTCATCTTGACATTTTATTACCAGATCCAGGTACACAACTTCATCCCATATTCCGATCTCAAGTTATAATCGATTCTTTGTCACTTTTGCACTACATAATTCAATCAAATTCCTTTCCAAATCAAATAAGGAAGAGGGGATCAACTTAACATTCCCAATTCATTCAGAATTCAAACTACCATCTTTATGTGGAGAGATTGAATCTAGTGAATCATCCTCTCCTCTTCCTAATGTAATGGTGAAAAGTGCTTGAGTGGTAATCAATAGAGAAACTCTCATCTCTCTTTGAGGGAAAGGGTAGTTTCCTTCTTGATTTATCATTCACCATTTTCCCACCATTACATTTTGGTGAACCTGACGTCTTGCATGCTTTCTTTGAAACAAAATTGAATTTTTTTATTTACAAGTTTCAACTTTCTACAAACTTAGTGGTTAATTCATTCAAAATCCTAGTTTTTAAATTTAAAATTGAACTTGTGATTTGAAAAATTGCTTGTGGTTATCTTAGATCTGAAAATTGCTTTATTTGTCAAATTCAATTTCCTCATTGTCTTGTTCAATTTGCAATTAAAATTTACAAAATTAAGAGGTTACTTGTTAAAACCCTAATTTTCAAAAATCATATTGAACTTATGCAAAAATTGGATTTCAATTTAATTTTCAGATTTCTGATTGTTCTCAGATTTGTCTTCAATCCTACAATTCAATTTTTTAATTTCCCCCTTTTTTTTTTCCCAAAATTCAAATTTCAAAATTAAGTGGTTAGGTCATCAAACCCTAATTTCTAAAATTAATTGGATTTTGTGTGAATTCCAAAATAATTTCATTTACATTCAGATTTCTAAACATTTTCCAAGGTGTCCCTATCCATTAGGTTTGACCCTTTTCAAAATTGCAATTCAATTCCTCTTTTTCTTCAAAACCCTAATAGGGTCCTATTTTCACATTTGCGCCTTCATTTCGCCCATCTAGAGATCATTAAATTTGCCAATTTTGGGGGGTTAGCTTTAAAATCATTGTAATATCCATCCTTGAAATTTTTTGAGAAAAGTTGGTCGGACCATGTGTGTTCCTGCCACGGTCCTCAGCTTTTTTCCTGAAATTTCAAGAGACTATAATGATTGTATTTAATAACCTAAATCCAGAAGATTGGCTGATTTTATTGACTTTTGATCCCTCTAGAATTGGAAATACCTTAAAAATTCAACATTTCAACTTTCACCAATTTTTTTTAAATTAAGAGGTTAATTATAATCTGCTCTGATTTTAAAATTAAGTGCTACTCCCTTGGCCCTAATTTTAAAATTCTTTTCATTTTTGGAAATTGTGTCATCCTCTTCCCCCAACAACATTAAAATTGTGTAATCATTATTTTCTTGGATTTTGCATTACTCAATTTTGTAAGCTTTGTTCTACAATTCAAAATTCAAATTTTCCCTCTAGTGCATGAGTTTTACCACTATTAGTCCTACTTATCCTATCCCCATTAGACAAAGCATTAGAATTAAGGCATCCCAAGGTTTAATTACTGAGGAGATGGAGCCTAATTTGTTTGACTTCTTTAATGAGGATCATGCTAATTCCTCCCATCCTAATCATGTGCCTATACACCCCATGATGAAGAAGAAGCTTTAACTAGGGTTTCTTTAGATCAACTTTCCACATTGGACAATCAATTTGACAACTTTCAACAATGGATGTCCCAAGAATACCCTAATAGTGAAGCTCTTCCAATAATTGAAGGTCTTAAATGCATGCTTCAAAGTGATAAGAATGGAATTGATTTATTGCGTGGCATTGCACATATTGTTGATTTTAATGTCATGCCTATCAAGAGTTGTGTCGAAACCCTAGGTTACTCACAACCTTCAACACAAGTCAATTCCTCTATTCCTTTAACTAATCCTATGACTAGTATTCCTACTTTTACATCTAACATCATGGCTACTTCAACTCAAAATGGCATTCCTACAACCAAAGGTCATGGGGGAAATCCTTGTTCTTCATTTAATCCTCCATCTTTACCTATGTCTTCCATGAGTATTCCTATTATTCCTCAACCAATTAGTGTGACACAAGGGGGCAATTCCTTCAACAATTTTATTCCTCCTTTAAGTGTCCCTTTTCCTACCCAATCACCACCAATGCCTACTTATCATAATGTGCCACCACCTTATTCTTAGTCTATGCCTTCTTTCAACAACATCACACCACCTTCTCAATCACCTATGTCTAACATCAATTCTTCCACCAAAATGACAATCAACAATCTTGCTCAAATTGTGTCTTCCTTACAACAACAAATTGCTTCTATGAGTCAATCCAGGTTTAGTGTGCCCACCTTTGATGTTGCGAGCCCACTTTATCTTGATATTTTTAAAGTCGTGCCACCTAAACATGTGGAGATCCCTCAATTAGAACTATATAATGGAAAAGGTGATCCTCTTACGAATGTCAAAACATTTCAAACCTTGTGTACTAATTTTGCTTATGATCAACGATTGCTTGCAAAATTATTTACAAGAACACTAAGAGATAAGGCCTTACAATGGTGTTGCTCTCTACCTTCTTATTCTATCACTTCCTTTCAACAATTGGCAAATTCTTTCATCCAACAATTTCAAAACAACATTGGTCCTAAAATCACTTTGACTGATTTAATGCATTGTAAACAAGGTGTTAAAGAAAAAGTGACTAATTTCATTGGTAGATATAAGCATTTGTGTGCTCAAATTTCTTTTCTTGTGCCTAATAATGATATTCAAAGAATTTTCATTTCCAATTTATAAAAAGATATCAAGGAAAAGCTTCTTTTGTCTGAGTTTGCTTCATTTCCGCAATTGTGGACAACACTCCACAATTATCAACTAGCTGTGAGTTAAATGGAGCAATCCACTCCTATGGCTTCGAGTGATAAGGGGGAGAGTGTTCAACAACCATTTGTGAAGTTCAAACCAACAAAATCCTTCATCAAGTTCAATGATCCAATCAATAATAACCATGTGAATGCTACAATAGGTGTGCCTTCAATTTCTAAATTTTTCCAAAGAGAAAGACAATTTACTCCTTTGAATGAATCTTTACATAGTATTATGTCTTAGTTGTTGCACATAAATGTTATCAAACTTCCTCCTATAAAACAAATTGATCCTTCCAAACTTGCATCTCCTTATTTTGATAACAATTCCTTTTTCCAATTTCATCGTCAACCCGGTCATGATACTAACAAATGTTTTGCATTGAAGAATAAGGTTCTAGACTTCATTGATAATAATATTATATTTCTGGCAGGTGTGAATGATAAAGGGAATAAATCAATAGCTCCTCCTAATCAAAATCTTAATATTTTCACTGATCCCTTGCCATCTCATACCTCTAACGTTATTGAGATTATGCCCAATTCTCTCTCTTTTGAAGAATTCACCTCTATGGCTCCAAACTTGGTTAATATGGTAGAAACACAAGTGTAGTGTCGTAAATTGTACACCCTTGCTATGGTGGTACAATTTCACACTTAGGTTAGCACTCACCTTAGTGTGTTTTGCATCTTGCATTTCTCATTCCCCTTTAAGGATTTAATTAATTAATTAAATTAAATCTAAGGTCATTTATTAATACAAATTTGGGCCCTTTACCCTAAGTGTGCCCCTTTTCATTTTATTCCTCCAATGAATCATTTAATCATAAACCCTAATTATGTCTTATTTCAACTATTTAGGCCTAATTTTGCATATCAAAATACCTCAAAATTGGCTGTAACTTTGGGATGCACTCTAATATCATCATATCTAACGACCTTGAAAATTCAGTGAAAAGTTGGTCGGACCGTGGCAGGAATGCACATGATTCGTGGCTTTTCTCCCAAAATTTTGGGAGTGCAATCCTATGATATAATAGTTCTTAACCCCAAAATATCAATGGGAAATTCAAATCCTAGGCTAGCGTGAACATGAAATTAAGATCTAGGGTTTCATACTTAAGAGCTCTCTTTGTTCATTTGAAGGGGTCTTCCTCTAAGAATCTAGGAGCAGGTTTTTGGAGTATTAGAGCCTTCTTTGTAGCGAAAGAGTATATCTTTTGAAGTCTTCAACAACACTCAACATTCATCCATCAAGAATTCATCAAGCATCATTTTATCAATTGGGGGCTTTTGAAGATGTAGAAGAATAATAGGAGATCACTGACTGATGATTGGCTTGTACCTCTCCCTTGGGGTTGGGTAATATAGTTTCATGTTATTTTTCATATCTTTGCATAAGATGCATTTTGATTCATATTCATGCTTTATATCACTTTGCATTATGGATTTAGAGCATTTACTTTGTCAATTATAAGCAATTGGGGTTTACTCTTTAGGGTTGCTCTAAGTTGTTTACTTTCAATCTTAGGATCTTGCATATGCACAAGGTTCTTGCACACACATTTTTAGTACATTATCGCCTATTCATGGAGGTGGAAATCACCAACACGGGGGTTTGACTAAGGCAAAACCCTATATAGCCACCCCAAACCTTCCATTTTTAGTTGTAGATGCGGAAATAGGAATCTAGAAGTAGTTACAGGTCTGGAACAAGAATCTACACCACCCAGAAACCTCAAAAGTGCAAAAATATATCAAGGACAAGGGTGTGGTGCCCTGGTCCTTCCCTCTTTCAGCAGGACTTGGCAGATCAACAACTTACAAATCTTAGAATCCCTCCTGTCAGTTGCAGCTCCAGAAGTGCAGAATAAGGACAGTGGTGTGGCACCCTGGTCCTAGACATTTCTGCTCAAATTTCAGACATAGGTGCACCTCTGATTTTTCCTTCTAATCTGTACTTTTCAGCAGTGTATCAGTTGTTCTTTGATCTGCATTCTCAGATTAGGATTTACTTGCTTATTTGCTTTCTAGGTTAGATTGCATTTTGCATCATTCCACTCTCTCATTTACAACAAAGGAATAGAAAACCTAAGAGGTAAAACATGACTCTCTCTTTCTCATAAGAAGTAGTTGACGTGTGTTACCTCCCTAGGCTCTTTCATATTCCATAAGTGTGTATGAGAGTGGGATTAGGGTTTCCATAATTAGTCTCACTTTTTCCCCTACACATCTTTGGTGAACCCAATGTGAACACAATTTCATTTTAATTGCATTACATTGTTAGATCTAGATCTAGTTTATTTCATTTGCTTTCAAAACAAAAAAAAAAAGAGAAAAAGAAAAAAAAAAAAAAAAAGGAGATAGTTTTCTTTCATTTTCCTTGCATTGTGTGTTTAAGTTTCATGCAATTTTCATTTCAAAATGTCAGATTTCTATTTGCAATAAGTTCATGCTTTTGATGATGTATGCAATTTTATTTATTATGAGTTTAGAAAGGATGAATTAGATGAAGCTCTAGATGAGTTTTTGAACCCTAAGCCTTGTAAACCCTCATTTTGTCAAAATTTAATCAACCTTGTTACTATGCCATTCTATGGTAATGAGAAAGATAAGTTGAATGATTCCTCTCATGGGTACATTCCTATCAATTCCTCCACTAGATCTAGCAACATAGTTGATTCCCATGATTCCCTCTATGATTTTATGTCTCCTTTTGAGTCCAAAGATAGGCCTTTTAATCACTATGACCATACTTTATTGGATTATACCCTTGATGACTTTATGTCTCTGCCTAAACTTTCAAACAAGAATAATGCATCTAAAAAGTTAATCAACATGATCAATGTGAATGAGCATAGAAAACCACTTTTTGTTGTCCAAGGTTTTTGTCCTTCTCAAACTTCACCTCTTCCTAATCAACCTATTTTCACGGTTCAAGGTGGATATGGTCATGATTCCTTTAGCACTCCAAACAAACCCATCATTATGGTTCAAGGAAGGAATCCCACTAAGAGTCCTTATAGCTATCCTAGACAGCTTACTAAGGAGAGTTACAATGTAGTTTCCCATACCTATAACACAAGAAATGATAGGAAACCTAACCCTCCTCTAGTTGTTCCGACTCCTCTACCCGATCCTCAACTCATTCTTCCTCAAGCACATCATATTTCACAAACTCTTGGTAAGGAATATGATCTTGTCGAACAACTTAAAGCTACTCCTACCAAGATATCCCTTTGGGATTTGCTCCAAACTTCCTTGACTCATCATGGAATGCTACAAGATGCCTTGAAAATATTGAATGTCCCACCCATAGTGACATCAAATAATATGGCTTACTTGATTCACTCTATTACATCACCTAAGGCTCAGATTGTGTTTACACAAGATAAGATTCCTTCTAGTGAATTTCAACAACAATATGATCCCTTAATGATTGTGGTTATCATAAATGGTAGTGCAATAAGACAAAGATTACTATACAATGGTTCTAGTCTTAATGTTTGTAACGTTAACTTGTTGCATAAGATCAATGTTGATACATCTCTTATCAAGCCTGATTTTCTCACTATTTGTGGCTTTGATAATGTTGCTCAATCTTCACTAGGTATCATCACCTTTCCTATTAAGGTAGTTCTTGTTACTTTACCTACTTCTATCCATGTCATGTCTGGAGAGTTGACATACAACTTGTTGCTAGGAAGACTTTGGATTCATAGCATTTAAGTTGTTCCCTCTACATTGCATAGGAAAATCAAATTTATTCACAACAATACAACATACACCCTGTTAGGTGACACAAGATTTCAAGCATGTTTACAAACATGATGTTCTAAATCCTCTTCAATGAATTCTTCCCCAACTATCTTAGATAGTTCCTCTAAATCTTCTCCTTTGATTAGTGTGACTAGTTCATCGAATCTGTCTCCTAGATCTAGATCGATCCTCGATATTTCCTCAAGTGGACCTAAGGTTCCTAAGGAAGAGTCTTCTCAACCTGACTCTATGATTGAGAATAATTTCTCTCTTGAATAGATTCTTGTAGAAGATTATTGGGGATCCCTTGACTTCAATCCTACTTTCGTAAGGGAATGCAAAATTCCCCCTAGAGAACCTAAGATCGAAAAGAATAAAGAAGAAGAAGAACCTAAAAAGAAATCTACTTTGTCTGGGCCATTCAGTAATAACTTTGTGGTGGCTTCTCAGATTTCATCTCCCTTAGTTTCTAGTCTAGAGGATTTTGATCCTTCACTGTTTGAAAATCCTCCTTCTTCTTCGGAAATGAATAACCTTTATGGTCCTCATTTTCACATCCTGGCTAGGTGTGGATATAATGGAAATGGATGTGGTGCTCAAGAACAAGGGATTAAAGTTCCCTTGGAAAAGAACTTTCGTGATATGACATTCAGGCTTGGTTATGATCCTTTCAAGTGTACTAAAGCTTCTAAGAGATTATCTATTAGTGTTAATGTCATTTCTGCTTCTCTCTCGCTAAAATATGCAGAATATATTGACTTTGACCCTTCTCGTGTCTTTGCTTTGGATGTTTTTTCTACCGATTATTCCTTAGCTGAATTCTTGGGAGCTTATGACAACCTTCCTCGTTATCACCATAATCATAGTTTTCCTTATTGTTTAAATGCGGAAGCTTACTTTGGGAAGGAAATAAATAACGATGAGATAGTTAAAGAATTTCCTCAATTGAGATATTGTCCTCAACAAAGTAATCTCCTAATAAATGACACCATTGATATCAAGATGGATCCTTGTATTGAAGATAAGATCATCAAGATAGGGAAATGTCTTGACGAAGAAGAGAAAAAGCCATGTGCTGAGTTGTTACATGAATTTCCTAAGATCTTTGCTTGGATATATTCTGACATGCTTGTCGTAGATCCTAAGATTGTCACTCATAACATTGTCCTAGTTCCTGATGCTAAACCAGTGAAGCAAAAGATTTGAAAGTTTCACCCTAAAGTGGCATTACTTGTTAAATCTGAGATTGAAAAATTATTGGATGTTGGATTCATTCATACTATCGATTATTCCCCATGGATTTCAAACATTGTGGTGGTGGCAAAAGCTGAAAACAAGATTAGGATGTGTACTGATTTTCGTGATTTGAACAAGGCCTCTTTAAAAGATGATTTTCCCCTCCTGAATATTGACATGATAGTGGATTCGGTAGCAGGGCATGCTTTACTATCCTTTATGGATGGTTTCTCAGGATATAATCAAATCTTCATCAATCCCTAAGATCAATATAAAACTGCTTTCACAACTCCTTGGGGTACATTTGGTTGGATTGTGATGTTTTCTGGATTAAAAAACACATGCACAACCTATCAGTGTGCTATGACTCTCATCTTCCATGATTATATGCATAAGACCTTAGAAGATTACATTGATGACATCTTAGCCAAATCCATCCTTTGTATAGATCATGTTAAGATCCTTCGTTAAATCTTTGAGAGAATTCATAAGTACAACATGCGTTTGAATCCCCGAAAATATGTTTTTGGTGTGGATAGTGGAAAACTATAGTTTCACATTGTGTTGTTGAGGTGGACATGAAAAAGGTAGATGCTATTGTTAACATGCCACCTCCTAAGAACTTTTCTCAACTAAAAAGTCTACAAGGAAAGATCCAAGCTATTCGTAGGTTCATCTCTCAACTTGCAGATCATACCTTTCCTTTAACACAATTGCTTAAAAATAATATCACTTTCCAATGGAATGAGGATTGTCATCAAGCATTGAAGACCTAAATACTTATTTGGCCAATCCTCCCATTCTTCAACCTGCTAATCCTACTAAGCCTTTTCTTCTATACACCATCGCTTCCCCTCAAGCTCTTGAAGCCTTATTGGCACAATGTGATAAGGATGGTAGAGAATGCCTAGTTTATTACATAAGCCACACTCTACTCAGTTACGAAGTCTAATATTCTGCGATAGAGACCCAGTGCCTTGCTTTAGTCTTTGCAGCCCAAAACTTGAGGCATTATCTCTTGAATGCTAAGATTCATGTTATTGTTAAATTTGATCCTCTTAAACATCTTTTTTCCAAAACCAATCTTTTCAGATGCTTAGCTAAGTGGGTTATGATGTTGACCGAGTTTGACCTTAAGTTTGTCTCACAAAAGGCAATAAAGAGTCAAGTGTTAACTGATCATTTAGTTGATGCTCCTTCACCTTTCTCCCTGCCTAATCCAGAGTCTTTTTTTGATGAATACATTATGAACCAAGGGAAAAATCCTATGCAAGGTTAAATGTCAATTCAAATCAAAAGCATAAAACATACAAATGAAAGACATGAACAACAATTTATTATACCTTGACAAGAGAGTTCTCTTGTTCCTTCGATTTGGACTCTTGATGAAGCCAAGAATGTGCCACTCCTTAGCTTGATTGGATTGGTCCAATGTAGATATATGGTTGGCTCTCCAAGGTGTGCACAAATGAGGATGGAGATGGATAGATGGATGAAAGAGTGAAGTTGTGGATGATTATCAAAATAGCTAAGTATGCAAATGAGGATGATTTGACTATAATTTGGGTACCTAGATGGATTTCACTAAGCAAATTAGTAGCATGCACTTACAATATTTGGAGATGATAAACAAGGGGATGGAGTCCTCAATTTATAGGAGAAGAGGAGAAGAAATGGAGGGCTAGGATTGACCCAAGATGAAGGGCCAGGATTCCATGTGAGCCCACACATGGCCCAAGAGGAGGTGACAAGACAAGTGTGGAGACCAAGAGATGTGCCTTAAAGGCATTTCTTGTCTCCACACTCCTCAAGGTTCATTGGGAAGACTTCCTAATGTTCCTAGGGAAGAGAAAGGAATAAAATATTCCTTGAGGGATGGGGATGAGGAATTAAAAATTCTTCAAAAAAGATGATCATAGGGATTGGAGGAATAAAGAGGAATTAAAAATTCCTTGGAGGATGGGATGTCTAGAGGAATATGAGATTTTGAAAATGTCACATTCACCTAGGAAAAGGGTATTTAAGGAAGATGGTTGGATGAAAGGGACAAGGAGTTGACTTTGTGGCTAATCATGAGGATTAACCACTAGCAACTCATTAGTAGAGGAATTAGAAGAATGATTAGGTGGGATTAGGGTAAATGTGATTTGTAGGAGGATTTGACTATGAGAGAGAATGAGTGGAGGGAATTAAAATTTAGAAGAATAATGACAAGTGAGATTAGGGGGCTTCTAGAAGAATTCATTAGGTTGATGATGGATTAGGAAAAAGGTGATTTGTATGAATCACCTAGATTAATTAATTAATTGATTAATTAAAAGTTGGAATTTGGAGAGAATTAATTTTAGGGATTTTAGAAGAATAAAGGTAGATTGATTTATTAAATAAATCAATCAATAGACTATAGTGACAACATTAATTATATTTAACTAATATTGAGAAGGAATAGGAATTGGCACAATTAATAAATTAATTATTCCAAGAATTTAAATAAATAAATAAAAATAATTAATTGAAGTATCTACATTTTGCCCCTCTTTTACGCAACGACAAATTTGGTGATGGGTAAAAGATAGAAGAAGAAAAAAAGATGCCCCAACATAAAACGTGGGTGGTGTATGCCCTCTCAAGATTTTTTTCAAATTTTTTTTAGAAAATTGACAAAAAATTCTCGAAACGAAGAGGAAAGAAGAAGGGGTGAGAAATGAATGAGAAAGAAAGATAGAGCAGATTGAGAAAAATAGAAGAGGAGATAGAAGAAGGGAGAGAACGAAAGGAATGAGCCCACAAGGGAGTCTGTATAAGCCACAAAGGGCCTAATGAGAGGTCATTATTACACACAGACCCTGAGCATCGTGCCAAGAGGATCCGATGGTACAAGAGACCTGCGGGCTATGGACCATTGGTATGTATGACTATCCTCCTCCATGATTTTTTATGTTTAGGCTAGGGTTAGGGCTTAGTTAAGGGTCAAAGTTTAGCGAGGCGGACGTATTGATCGCCATTTCAGTGTGCGTGCCTCTAGGGTAGTGCGAGTGCTCGCAAGTGGAAGGGGAAAACCAAGGGTTTTGGGGTGGGCACTCACATTCATCGCGGGAAGTCGCGCTTTGGCACAAGAACTCGCGGTGGAGGGGAGCTAGGGTTAGGTTTTAGGGTTAGGAAAAGGTTGCACAACATGGGAAAGCACACTAAGGTAGGTTAGGGTTAGGTCAGGGATGGGATAGGGATATCTTAGCATGGGCGCTCTTGCTAGGGTAGTTTAGGATATGGTCGGGTGGGCGGAAAAGTTACATTGTCCGTGCGCTCACGCTAAGTTGATCCAGGGTTCCTAGTTGGGTTTTGTTAGTGCGTGTTCTAGTAGAATGGTACGAGCACCACAGGTTTAGCATGAGTGCCAAGTGAATCAGTGCATGCACTAGAGAAGGAAAGGGATGAAAAATAGGCTTAGAATTTTTGGGTTGGGGTAAGGTATGGGTGCAATAGGGGGCAGGATAGGGCTTAAGGATGTGAAATAATGAATTGGATTGTTCGATGCAGGTTGATTTGGGGTCATTGGCATCAAGGGAGCACTGGCCAGTGACCATGAGATTATATTGACGGTTGTGGTCGGATGAGTTAGAGATCCTAGCTATTGTGGGGTTAGATTTTGTGGGTAGGTGACTGAGGATTCGAGCCCATACTACGATGATGATGGCTTTAGTTGAGAGGGGGGATAGTAGATATAACACCTTCCACCTACCTACCTGCGAGGCAATGGTGACTCTACTAGATGTATGGAGGATCTTGAGGATCCCCATTCTTAACGTCATTCTGAAGTACAGATTAGATGCGACATATTTTTACCTACGGGAGGTTTGCGAGTATGAGGCCCTATCGATGCTAGATAGGAGTAGGATACATTTGGGTAGGGCAATGGGTATCCAACATATACCTCATCTAGTACTTGTGATTTGCAGATTTTTGAGCAAACGAATTCTACTTGATCCTGGAGGACATGGGTTTCCGGTTGGATGGAGCAGGTGTGTATATTTCATGGTACATGATTGTGTGTAGTATGCCTAGGGAGCCACGATGTTGGCTCAGTTATACCATGATATGCATCTCATGGTGTATAGGGAGTATGGCAGCTTATCTGCAAGAGTGACACTTATCCATATCTAGGCTTGGGAGCATATTGCAGTTACCCGACCACTAGGTGTATGGGATAGGCGGGCCCGGTAGCCATATATAGGCAAGTACAAGTGCTTGCTACATTGCACGTGGATAGGATCGATATGGTTTTGGTGCTACATTTTTAATGAGCTTATGCAGTTCACATGGCAACCATTTTTTGATAGTGAGATATGGAGGGGGGACTGACAGTTGCGCTGGGTCGGAGTGGAGATGTGGCTGTTTGGAAGGTCTGTATATATTATGGGGTATTATGCCCCTTATAGAGTAGCAAAACAATTCAGCCTTGTCTAGGACATAGTGGGAGACATACTATTGTATCCTTGAATGACATGAGAGGAGATATTTTGGGGCTCGACAACAAGTCCATTGGAGGGGAGGACTAGTTTCCAGATAGCACCATACTTGGTTTGGGATGAGCAGCTTGAGGCAGGAGAGGATCCAAGGAAGACAGGAGGATACCTGAGTTGGTGGGAGTGACATTTTCCAGTGCACCTTACCATTCCTGGTGTTCTAGAGGATGATGAGCTGTAGCCAATAATAGATGAGATAGTCAATGGAGAGGATGATGGACCGAGTGAGAGGGTTGTGGTTGTAGCAGGGAGGGGTGCTGGTGGACAACAAAGGAGGGTTAGGGTGGTATGGATGATAGATCTTGAGGCAAGAGAGGGACAGGCAAGAGCATTACCAGCAGGAGAGGCAATAGAGGGAGGGGATGGTGGGGGAGAGGAGGTTGTACCCATGGATATTCTAGAGGCACAGGTATAGGGTGCAGGGTCAGAGGCTAGGGGAGGAGTGTCACAGGCTGACTTTGACGGAGTCTAGCAGCAGAGAGATGCCACCTGGGCGAGACTTCACTCGCTCAAGGATGAGCTACAAATAGAGAGAGTTGGGAGGCAGAGGTGGAGCGGTTGTGGTAGGAGATAGAAGATTTGATAGAGAGCCTTCATATAGCAAGGACAAAGGTAGATGCTCTGAGAGGGGAGACGGAGGAGTCTGAGTAGATGCTAGAGGAGGTACAGACAAGGACCACTATTGAGGCTTTATAGGATGTTCTTCGTCAATAGGATGATGAGTTGGAGGAGTTGCAAGGCCAAGTGTAGAGGGCAGAGGAAAATGTCATACGGCTGCGGGGGGAGAGGGATGTGGCCTGTCAGATGTTGGTTCCCAAAGGGCTTGGGCAGATGTATTTTGATATGATGCAATAGAGGGAGAGGGCAGAGAGGGTAGGTTGGGAGGCATCCTACTATATGGGGCTATACCCCAGAGTGGTACCTGTAGTGCAGCGAGCGGCCTTGTACACTGAGAGTGTGCGGTCTCATAGGACATAGAGTCAACGGCCTACATAGAGCCAGTAGACAGGTGGATCGGTGGGTTTTAGGCCACCTAGTGGAGGGGGAGTAGGAGGATCCGGTGGAGGAGGTGCTGAGGAGGGAGCTAGGGAGATAGTTGGAAAAAGCTAACTCCATTTATCTTATGTGTTATATTTTGACCCTTCGATGTCATCATTGTATTATGACATACATATTCATATTTTTGAGCTTATATGATTTGTGGCAGCAGTGATGCATGTTCCTTATTATGATGGATTATTTATTATTTTTATGATTTGATGCATGAATGATGATTATGGATGTATTGTGCTGACCTATTTGTGATGCCGAGTGGATTCTTACATATGTATGCTTATGATGCATTACTGACATGTTTATGGATGTAGGATGAGTGATTATGTAGGTCCACATGTTTTGATGTGCATATATGTTGTATATGAGGATGTTTAATGTATGATGAATAGATGTAGATGCAAATGAAATATGATAAATGATAAATTACCCTAAAGACAATCTATATGAGGAATGGATAATGAATGTAATGCCACCCACGCAGATAATGCAATGTAAATGATCAATGCTATGCAAATGATGAAATTGAATGATAAAATAAATGAATAATGTAAGATGGACAATGAATGTAATCTAAGTGAATGAATTAATGTCATCTAATATGAATGGATAATGTAACCTAAATTACATATGCAATGCAATCTAAATGCAATCTAAGTGGTTAATGCTTGTGAAAATGATAATCTAAGTGAATAGTGTAATGAAATGACTAGATAATGGAATCTATAAAAATGAATGGATAATGCAATGAGTGATGCATTGTAAATGCAGAATGTTTTTTGTGAATATGCCGGTAGTAATACAATTTGATCTTAGATAGAAATAGAAGAATAGGGGAGAGGGGGGGGGGAAATTGAAGACTCCATGGGATTATTGGATTGGTAAAATTAGGACTTTATGGAATGATTGGGAGAGTTGTGCATAAAAGATGTGGAGACCCAGCCTAGTTTGATATTGCCCTAGGTAACCCATGCCACTAATTATAGGAACTAGGATGCCATGAGAAACCCAAGGCGTGGAATGACTCATAATCAAACGAGAATTCCTCGCACATAGCTATGCAAGTGTTGACGAACATTGATACAAAGTTGTGGGTATGTGCAAGGAAACCCTCAAACACATTGATACCTCTTGTACACGAGAAGGTAAGTGTTGATAAACACTAGTACCAGGTCACTGGTTCATATAAGAGAGATCCAAAACACACCATGCTATGAAAATATGCCCCAGTATGCACCTATTGTAAACATACCTGGATATGGAAGATCTGGGTAGTCGTAGGGCAAAAGATGAAAGTCAAAATGAAAATCCCAGAAATCAAACAAGTCAACCATACATGACCAACTGATGCCTCTTTCCAAGAGTAGGGTTAGGATGGAGGATTAAACTGCTAGGCAAGGGAAGGATTCATCCCTAGGGCAAAGGATAGGGTGGGTGGATTTTGGACTAAGAAATTGACCAGATGACCTTGAAGATTAACTTGTGGACTCAGGACTAACCTCAAGACTTGATGAAGCTCACATAGAGGCATAGGCTTAGGAAATGGGAGACAAATCTTAGTTTGATGGGACAAACTTTACTCATGATTTAGGCCAAGACTCATCATCATATGCATCATTTATTCTAGCAGGAGTGGAGGAACGTTGTGATGGGCAACTTGGATAGTGAGGTGATGGAGCATAAACCTGATAGATGATGGATCTAGATTATTTAACTTAGCACCTACATGCAGTTTTTCACCAAGGTACTTGCCCATAGTGCCACAAAGTGGTTTTCACTAATAGACGAATTGATTTTTCTTTAATTTTTTTTTCTTTTTTCTTTTTTTTAAAAAATTATTGGACAATTGATGACTTTTTGAGGACTAGGCATAGAATCTCTTTAGGTGTATGATGTTCATTGGATCATCCAAAGGATCTCCTTCAGGAGTAGCCAACTGATATGCTCTTGATCCATATTTTGTTGTGATCACATATGTTCCAAGCCAATTAGGCTCAAACTTGCCTTTCTTTTATCTTTCTTGAAGGTTTTTTTTATTTTCCATGAAGAGGAGATCACCAATTTCAATTTCCCATGTTCTGACCTTCTTGTGGTAACTCATGCATAGGTGATTTTGATATAGTCGAAGATGGTTTAAGGCCTTGAGGTGCCTTTCATCCAATAGTTTTAGCTCTTGTAGTCTCGCAACTCTGTATTCTTTGTCTAGTAGGATATCTTGTAGCGACATCCTTAGAGAGGGGATCTCGATCTCAAGAGAGAGGATGACTTCACAGCTAAAGACAAGGGAATAGAGGTTGGGGCCTATGGGTGTGCGGATGGAGGTGTGGTAAGACCATAGATCAGGGTGGAGTTGGAGGTGCCAATCATCGCCAACTTCATTGACTGTCTTTTTGAGGATTTTGATTAGGGTTTTGTTAGAAACCTTTGACCATTACCTTGTGGGTAATATGGGGTGGAGAAGCGATGTTGGATGTCAAATTTTTGGCAAAGTCCTTTAACATCCTAATTTTTCAATTGTTTGATGTTATCTATAATGATAACTTTTGGAATTCCATATCGATAGATCAAGTAGTTCAGAATGAATTTAAATATATGCTTACTAGTGGTGAAGGTAAGAGGGATGGCCTCTACTCACTTGATGAAATATTCGGTGGCAATGATAATGAATTTATAATCATTGGAGGATGTAGGGTGGATTTTCCCAATGAGATCGAGCCCCCACTGTGAGAAGGGCCAGAGTGTAATGAATGGATGCAATTCTCATGATGGGGCATGGATCTTGTCGCCATTTTGTAGGGAAGGGATGCATTTCTTCACATAATTATATGCATCTACTTCCATTTTAGGCTAGTAATATTCTGTTCTCAAGATATTTTTATCCAAGGTGAGCCCACTTGAGTGTGCCCCATAGATGCCTTCGTGCACTTCATGTAGTGCCCATTCAGCCTCTTGTTTATCTGAACACCTTAGGAGGGAACCATCAAAATGCCTTCTAAATAAGGTGTCTCTGAGGACAGTGTAACAATCACATTGATTGATGAAGGTTTGTTGTTGTGTTTTGGTAAGGTGTGGGGGAATGGTGTTATCTTTTAGGAAAGTGAAGGTGTCTTGATACCAGGGGGTTTCGGGATCAATGAGTATGCACACCATTTCAAATTTTGGTGAGTCGTATGCCGGTATGAGTAATTGCTCGACCAAGAACTCACACTTGTGACTATGTGGTGGCATCTGAAGGAGGGAGCCAATGGTGGGCATTGCATCTGCAGCTCTGTTGTTTGTTTGTGGAATTTGATCAAACCTAATTGTTTTGAAATGCTACTTAATATCTTCAACCATACTATGAGAGGGAAGAAATTTGTCATCTTTTGTTTGATATTTATCATTGACTTGTTTTATGACAAGTTGGGGATCACCATAGACCTGTAATTCCACTATCTTCCATTGGATAGCCGAGCATAGTCCAATAATTAGTGCCTCATATTCTCCGATGTTGTTGGTACATGCAAAGGTTATCTTGTATGACCTTGGGATGCAATCTCCTTCAGGTGTGATCAATAGTATTCCTGTCCCCAATCCATTTTGGGTGCAAGAGCCATCAAAGTAAAACTGCCATGTGGAGGATGCGGTGACATCATTATGAATTTGTCTAGCAATTTTATAAGGATTAGGTGGTCACCTAGAAGTGGAATGTTAGCCAGTTGGTCTACGATTACCCATCCCTTGATTTCTTTTTTGTCTACATATTCAATCTCAAACTTGCTTAACATCATGACCCATTTAGCGGTTCTGCCAGTGAGGGCAGCTTTTGACAAGAGATATTTAAGAGGGTCAATCTTAGTAATCAATTTTGTTTTGTTGTTTTTCATGTAGTGCCAAAATTTCTATGTAAGAAAAACCAATGCTAAGCATTCTCTTTCAATGGGGGTATAATTGAGTTCATACCCCATGAGTGTTGGAATGATGTAGTATATGGCATGCTCCTTTCCCTGATCATCTATTTGTCCCAATAATGCCCCCAACGCCACTATAGTATCACATATGTACAAAACAAGAGGCTTTCTAGGAGTAGGAGGCATAAGAAATAGAGCTGATGCCAGATATTCTTTGAGTTTTTCAAAAGCCTTTTGAAACAGGAAGTCCCAATTGAATTTTGTGTCTTTGTGCAATAGGTGTGCCTGCAAGCTGTGAGATGAAGCACTTGATAGATTGGAGTTTCCCTTGGAGGTTATGCAGTTTTTTGAGGGTTTTTGGGGGAGGAATTTCCATGATGGCTTTCACCTTTTTAGGATCAACCTCGATGCCTCTACGAGAAACATTGAAACCTAGTAGTTTTCCGGATGTGACACCAAAGACACACTTCTTAGGATTGAGGCACAGTTTGTATTTTTCCAATCTTTCAAAGATCTTCCTTAAGACAGGGATGTGCTAATGTCTTGTCTTTGATTTTCCTAGAAGATTGTCCACATAGTCCTCCATGATTTTGTGCAAGAGGTCATAAAAAATTGTTTTCATTGCACGTTGGTATGTAGCTCTGACAGTTTTGAGGCCAAAAGGCATGACCCGGTAACAGAAAGTCCCCCATGGTGTTGTGAATGTAGTTTTGTGTTGATCTTCCTTTGTGATTCTGATTTGATTATATCTAGAAAATCCGTCCATAAGCAATAGCATCTCATGTGTTGTTGTGAGGTCCACAATCATGTCTATGTTGGGGAGTGGGAAATCATCTTTATGGAAAGCCTTGTTTAGATCTCTAAAATCAGTACAAATGCGGATGCCCCTAGCAGGTTTTTTGACAGGTACAATATTGGATACCCATTCAGGGTATTCTAATGGTTTCATGAATTATGCATCTTACATCTTTTGGAGTTCCACTTTGACCAGGAGTGCAATATGTGGATGCATCTTGCATAACTTCTATTTTATAGGTTTTACATCTGGGTGGACAGCAAGATTTTGAACCACCAAGTCAGGATCTAGACTTGGCATGTTAGCATAGGACCAAGCAAATTTATTTTTGTCTCTATGAGGAAATTGATGAAGTCCTATTTCTCTTGATTCGTGAGGGACTTGGCAATGAGCACTTTTTTAAGAATGTCTTCGGTGCCCATATTGATAATGTCTATTTCCTCTATTAACAAATCTGACCTATCCTGTGGAAGATGACCAATGGTAGGGGGGTCAAGTCCCTCATCCACAAGTGCCTTTTCTAGGTTTTCACTTTTGGATATGCCCTTTGTTTTTACTTTTTTCTCATCCAAAGGTGCCTTAGAGAGGTTTTCACCTAGGGAATCATGTTTTTTCTTTTTATTATCTTTTTTATGACTAAGGGCATTGACCTGACTACCAAAGTATCCTTTTTCATGCAGTTGAATCTTGTGCACTTTGTTGCAGTCTTCCAAATTATGCTTGGTCAGAAGAGTAATGAGAGTGTTATCATTGGCATAGATGTCTAAAGTGGGTTTGTCTCATTGGCCCCAGTCTATAAGTTCGAGATGGACAATATGTAGTTTGTGTGGAATGGGAGGGGTTATGGGAGTGATGGTGTTGATGTGGGTGTCAAAGAAGATGTCATCTTCATATTCAAAAGGGATTTTGTGGAACTCTTCTTCATCAAAGTTTTCAACATCCAAAGAAGGACTTGAAGGGGCACTAGTGATAGTGATCTTAGGCACTGGAGTGTACCCCAAGCCCCAATTATACTTGTATGAGATAGGATTTATCTATGTTTTTCTTCCTTTCTCCTCTAGTCCCAAGCCGTGTCCTTTGTAACCCATTTTTTCTACTATAGCTGATGCTTTTGGATACATTTTTTTAGGTATTTTTGTTGGGTCTTCATCTTCTTCCTGGTACAACCATGAAGAGACATATGTGTCAAGGCTCTCCTATCAAGTGGACCCCATTGCTGAAAGGTGGTATCTTTGCATTGTATAACCACTTTTTGATCTTTTATTTCTTTTGGTTTTCCGAATGATTTGGGAGATAAGAGGAGATTGCCTATTAGTAAGACATCATCCAGTTTTTATTCTCCGTAGCCATTATCTCGGATCTTGATTTTGGGGTCTTCTTGGGATGAGGTGGAGGCCATGTTTGATTGTTAGATGGAGGAGTTGGAGAGGGTCTATTAAGTGGTAAATGATATGGATGCTTCCCCTCTAAGAGCTTGCAATATTGAAAGGGTTGTGGACCACCTTTGATGGTGATCTCTCTTCCATTGAAGGGGAATTTGATGCATTGATGATAAGTGGAGGGTACGACCTGCAAGGAATGAATCCATGGGTGATCGAGGAGAATATTGTAAGGGAGATCAAGATCTAGGACTTGGAAAGGGGTCTCAATTGTAATAGGGCCTACTTGAAGAGGCAAGGTGATCATGCCTTTAGAAACTCTTTCTGCATCATCATATTCTGTTATTGTGATTGTTCCTAATGTATCTACTGGGTCCTCATAAATTTCCAATTGTTTTATTAACTGGTATGTACACAAATTGAGTCCAGATCCACTGTCTATCAAGATACGTTTCACCTTGTGCTTCTGGATAAGGTCTTAGATGTGCAAAGGTTTATTATAGTCTTCATCTGCAGGAGCATAATTGGAAGTGAACACAAGGTGTTGCTGGGTGCGAAGGTTTCTAATGAGAGCTTGAAATTGGGCAACATTGATATTATCGGGAACGTGAGACTCAAGGAGGGCTTGTTCCAAAATTTCCTTGTGGACAGGGGAAGTCTTGAGAAGTTCTAGGATGGATATCTATGTGGGGGTCTTCCCAAGTTGGTCAAGGAGGTCATATTGACGGGTGGAAGACATGGGGGGAGGGGCTCCTTGGATGGTGACTCTGCCTTGGTGGGTGGTTACATTGTAGTCATTTTGAGAGTGGGAAGTGGAAGGTGTATCACCTAGAATGATTATCTTAGTAGGGTTAGGTCTTCTTTGGGAAGGGAGAGGGTTAGCTCCTTGGATAGTTATGATATTGACATGGTTTTTCTACAGGCACAATGCGACCTACTAAGAAGTCAAAGCCCATTATATGGTTAGTGTAGTCATAGTTCACAATGTTAGATGATGAGCCTTTACCTTTATCATGTTTTGGGAAGGGTTCCTTGTATATTTTGAGTTTGTCATTGTTGTTACCAGGTTTTGAATTTGCTACCTCAATTTCACCTCTATCAATGAGATTTTGTATGTAGATTTTAAGTTTCATGCACTTTCGTGTATCATGCCCATTGATACGATGATACTCACAATACTCATTCTCATTATACCACCTAGGTTTGGGTTGATTGCGGTCGAATGAGTGAGTTTTTGAGAAGATCACTATGCCTACTTGGACAAGCTTTTGAAACACCACTTCAATGGGTTCGGCAAGAGGAGTAAAATCTTTTGGAGTTTTGTTATTGGATCGGGGTGGTCACCCCCGAACCAAGACATTGTTATGAGGCTTTTGAGATTGATTTTGATTATTTTGATTGTTGAATTGGCAATTGGTGGTGGTGGTCTTTGAAGGAGTGAACATGGTTTGGACCCGTTTTGCATCAGTCACACCATCATTGACGATGTTTTTATTTTTGGACCAAAATTTTGGTTTATCATTATGATAAGAGGAAGATTTTTGATGTGATTTTTGTTAATGTTTCAAGGTTCCTTCCTCTAACAAGACACGTTCGAGGGCTAGCCCCTTGTCAGTCAATTTTTGGAAATATTTAATACATTAAGATGTAAAAGGTCTTGATAGTTCGAGCACCAGATTCTTTTGAAATAATTCAATTTGGTGTTGTTCTGGCACGTCTCATTGGAATTTCTTGATAATATGTCTCCATCTTTACAAGAAGTTAGCAAAAGTCTCTCTAAGCCTTTGTTTCATGTTACAAAGGTCCATCATGGGAACATTATTAGCAATGTTGTATGTAGTAGGCATAGCGAGACACAAACTTCTATGCTAAGTCAAGGAAGGAGGTGATAAAACCTCGAGGTAAGGATGAGAACCATGCAAGAGAATCTTCCATGAGACTCTTAGGGAAGAACCTTCGAAGGTATAAGTCACTATAGGAGACCTCTTGACATAAGATTTGAAACTCACAAACATGGTCTCAAGGGTCCCCTTTGCCCTCATACTTCGTGAACTTAGGCATCTCAAACCTTGGTGGGTATGGTGCAACTGATATAGACAGGTCATAAGGACAAGGACATAATTTCTCAAACAAGTAAGGTTTCCTTTTGTTAGTCCCTTTATGTCTTTAATAATTTTTTTCATGTCCTAGATTTCTTTAATGAGGTCTTGTTGTGGATTTTGGACATGATGAATTGTGTTTGACCCTAGAATTGGATGAGCCATGGAAGGTCCACCACCACTAATGTATTGATATGATGAGGAAGTGAGGATGTGAGATGTGATGACCAATGTCACAGGGACTTGAGTAATAGTTGGTTGTGACCCGTAAATTGTTGTGACAAGAGGAAGTGAGGCGATGAAGTTAGCAACATTGTTGAGAGGAATGGAGGATTGTGGAATAGAAACGTATGGTCGGGTAGAAGAAGATGGCATAGAGGCATGTTGGAGAATAGATGAGATTGGATTTGATAGTAGCATAGATGCTAAGAAGGAAGAAGGTAGAATGGAGACCACGAGGACAGATGTCATGGGCACTATTGATCGGGGTTGAATGATGGGCGAGGGTGCAATCGATTGAGTTTGAAGAATGGGTGTGATGGTATGAGTAGGAGAAAGGTATCCTTATGGTTGTTGACCAAGAGTGGATCTATCAAAATCAGGGGGTAGTTGAGCTTCATTTTCAAGGAGTCTTTAGAAGAGCACTAGGATTATGTCAGATAAATTTCTCCAACATTTCTTGAATATAAGTCTTCTAAGAAAGTTAGCACTTCCAAAAAGAGCTCATCTTGATCAACCATATTAGGTTCTTGTGGTTGATTTTGAATGCTGGGTTGCACACTTTATATAGGATCTTGTGTAGGGTCTTCATATAGGACACTAATGTTTGGCATGCCATATTGTTGTTTAGCCATCTTTTTCTTTTGAGATCAAGTTGTGACCATACAAGAATAACCTTAGGAAGAAATTAGATGAAGAGATTTAGCAAGGATCTTGGATTTTGGATTTGACAAAATTGGATTTAATTGATTGGTAGAGTCCTTGGATTAGGACACGGGTTTCATTAGGATTTCACCTTAGTCCTTGGATGAGGATTTAGGTGGGAGATGTTGATGAAACCACAAGCAAGGTAATGACCAAGTTGGGTAAAATTTAGACCTTGGGATGATGATCAAAGTCTTTCTTCTACTAAGGGTTTACTAATGAACCTAAGAAAAATAAAGATGTGAGATAAGAGTCTTGATCGACTCAAAGGATAGGGCAAAGGTACTTTGAGAGGATTATTCTTCAAGCACAAACCCAAGTGATTGATTGATTAAGGATGAGGTCTAAATAAAACTTCACAAGGCATAAAACCTTAATGTGAGGTTAAATTGGATTAAAGGATGATTTCATAATTGAAGGTGATTTATTTATGGTCAATTGATGTGCTAAGTCCTTAGGAAAAGATTAAGGATGATTGATCAAAGAGAGATGATAGTGATTAGATGACTAGACTATCCTTGGCATGAACATGACTCAATAGATGATTGGTTCAGATGGCAAGTTGTATGAAGGGATGCGACCACCCTAATTCTAACAATAGCTATTGTTAAAAGACAAACCTGAACCTTGATGGAAGGCACAAACTCTTAATTCATCACTAGCATCAAACTCATTTCTATGACCATGGATGTAATCGTGGTAATGGTGCAAGAAGGTCCTATTTTTAAGCAAGAGTTTATGATTTGTGTACCAAAACTTTCAATGTCTAACAAGTTGTGCTTGTGTGAGATTCTTCTTCTTGATAGGTTGGTGGATTGACTTCTTGGGATGCTTATACAACTTGGGTTTATGAAACATAAGACAAATGGAGTTTTGATGCAATTGGGACTTTGTGTAGAAGACTACTAGGATGTGACTTGGGTATGACTATGATTGGAATGGTGACTAGGACTTTAACTTGGATGGTTGTTTGTTTTAGACAAATGTTTTTGCAAAGTGTTTGGGGATAATGATGTGTTTAGTCTACTCTTGGAAAAAAAGTGTCAAGAAAAGAAAACACAATAGTCAAATGAATTTGAACTCAAAGACACTCATGCTCATATACAACATTTCTAGGGATGACAAGGACAATAGTCAATGGATCCCAATTGGTTTCCCATCTATGCTTACCCAGAGAGGACACTTAGTTCCTTGATCCCATTGGCTCCCCTCCATGGCACTCACTTCTCTGGGGCAGCCAAGCATCAGTTCCCATGAAAACTCCTCATGGCAAACTTTGTGTCTCTACTAAGGGCCGCAAAAATATGGGCGGCTTCGGAGGTCCAACCTCCTGCACCAATGACTAGAAGGTTTTTGGCCACTGTGAACAAGGTGTTTAGTATGGCTTCCCATTAGTTACTACCTTTTGTAGTTGTGCAAGCGCAATTGAAGCCTATAGCCCAATGAAGCACCAAGAACCTAGTAGTCATGCAAGCATGATTGAGATCTCTAGGATCCTACTAAGCACCCAATGTGAGGGTGAACTCTCAAATAGCCCCAACCATTGAGTCTTTCATTCCCAATGACCTATTTATTATAGGGATTTGGGATCCCCAGGTCCGGGTGTACTCACTTGGGTCATTCCCCTCTCACTGGCTCTAAAAGCAACTCGGGAGGGTAGACCCGCTAAGGGTAAACATACAATAAGAAAGAAAAGCTTGGAGGGTCTGGATTTTTGATCATCTAGATAGACGAGAGCATACTCCCCTACCTTTGCACTTATCACAAACATGAAAAACAATGGTTCATTTACCCCCTAATTAAGTCTAAGTGCCTAAAAAAAAAGGAAAACACAAGGTTTAGTTGAATCTCCAAGGCAACCTGTAGAAAATTAGATCAGTACTTTTGTTTCTATGTCTTGGACAATCGAATAAACCTACAAAACTCACAAAAAAGTGATTAGTAGAGATAGGTCTATAAAAGTTGTGCTCACGCTGATCTACAGATGTTCACGCTGAAGCACCCGCGCAAGCGCTAAAATGCCTACGTACATGCTCAAGTGGGCTAAAAATAAGAAAATAGAAAATGCAGGAAAAAAAAATATGGAAACTAAAAGAAATGTCAATTATACCTGAGCGGACGTGTTGTTCTGATTCGGTCGTGTTGAAGCATGTCCGCTCATGCTAAAACAGAAAGAACTTAAAACAAGTTAGCGGTTAGAAATTCAAATTTCAAATTAAAAAATGAGCAGGATTTTGTTAGAAACAGTCGCGCTAATATAAGGCCAGTCACGCTAATATAAGGGTGGTCGCACTGAAGTGAGAGTGTATGCACTGAAGCATATTAGTACACACAACAGAGATTTAAAATTTAAAATTTTAAAATTAAGAGGGAAACCCGGTAGAGCGCCCACACTATTCACAAGGTGCTCGCGCTGAAATGAAACTACCGACAAAAAAGATACTAGTTAGAGAAAAATTAACTAATTTTTTTTTGTTTTTTTAGATTTTTTACCTTTTTAGTGTTTTTATGCTATTTATTATGAAATAAAAGAAGAGAAAAATAAGCAAGAGGAGATTTTTCTGAAACTAAATGAGAAAAGTCTGTAAGTGGATGCGTTATTCTCGTAGCGATTGTGTCGATGTGCAGATCTACGAAGAAGCGGGTTGAAACAATTTAAATTTCCACCGGTCACGCTAAAGTGTGTACGCACGCGCTGAAAATCTTGTCACTTGCACTGAACCCGAAGTAGTCATGCCAATTTGTAGATGCTCATGCTATTCCGATACCTACGATAAAAAATCATAAAAAACTCAAAAAAAAGATTAAATTTCATTCATGTGGATCCCATCGAGCATTCCAAAATGAACCAAGGGAAAAATCCTATGCAAGGTTAAATTGTCCATTCAAATCAAAAGAACAAAACATACAAATGAAAGACATGAACAACAATTTATTATACCTTGACAAGAGAGTTCTCTTGTTCCTCCTATTTGAACTCTTGATGAAGCCAAGAATGTGCCACTCCTTAGCTTGATTGGATTGGTCCAATGTAGCTATGTGGTTGGCTCTCCAAGCTATGTACAATTGGTGCAGAACACATTCCATTACACATCTACTTTCAAGCACATGGTGGTGTCTACAAGTTTATTTGTGATGTAATAATGGGTTGGATCAATGGTCACCCTTGATGTAATTGAATGCCTATTTGTATGGTCAATAATCTCTTAGGTGAGCATATAAACCTAGAGGTCTATTAGGCCATGAAGGCTTGGAATTTGGATTTTCTATGTTAGTATGTCCAGAATGTTGTCTTAGGTGTTTGGAGTCTAAAAAAGTATCAAATAATGACCTTGGATGTGTTTCCATAAGGTCTAGGTGGTTAATAATTGATGTTGTCCTAAGTTGCAAAATGTTGCATTTGTTGTCAAGCAACTTTTCAAAGTTGCCAGTAGGATGCCAACTACTTCTCCAATGGTCCTAACTATTCAAAAGTTGGTTATGGATGTTGGAAAAGGTTTATATATTCTTGGACAACCACAGGAAAAAGAGGTTGAAAGTTTTGTAAATTTTGGTGGAGAAAGTGAATAGAACAAGTTTGATTTTGCCATAACAGTGATATTTTTCCGTACTATCCATATAGAGCGTGAGATCTACTGATGAGTTTTTGATCTGGTTAGAAAGAACCCTAAAAAACCCTTCCAATGCATTTGGTCTAACCTCAAGAAGTAAATTTTAGTGGAAGTTATAAGCATTTTATCCTCTGTAGGTTTGAAACCCTCCATTTTCAAGGGTTACCATGCAATAAGAACCTAACTCGCAATCTACCCATTGGGATCCGATGGCCATGGGTATAATGCAAGTTAGGGACATTTATTTTGAGATTCCAGAGGGGTGAGGTCAGAGGAGTTGGTTGGTACATTACCACCAAGCCCTAGTCTAAACCGGTTGAGGGTTTAGATTAGATTATATGAGTTTCATTGAGAATACAATGAACAATGACGAGATGATGACTTGAATTGATGGAATTGGAGTATTTGAACATAGAAGAAACTTCCTAAAGAGTTGGAACCTTCCTGTGATCCCATTCTCATATACCTCCTTTGTGAAATTGGTCTAACCTAATCAGTTAGGCCTGTGACCCAAGTAGGTGTTGAAGAGTGCAAGAATAGGGTGGAATTCCAATCTTTTGGAATATGATAGTAATCCCAAAAGGGCATCTGAAACCTAAATTATTTTAGGGTGTTGTTTGGTGTTATCTGGAGAAAAGTACAAAAAGATAGTGAAATAGGGATACTAACCGGTAGACCGGTGCCGGTAGGCTTGTCTAGGCCTCAAAAGCCAATATTTGTCTTGTGCTTCAAAATAGCATTGTGGAAGATCTTGATAGGTCTTAGGAAGTGGGAAGAAGTGTTGTGCCATCCCTAGTTAGGGGTAGAGTTTGATTTCACAGTTGAGGTGTGAATCGTAGCCGCGAGAGAGACTCAAGGTAAAGAAGACCAAGGTGTGTAAGTGGGTTTATCGCTCTACTGCTGCCAACATTAGCATCAGGTGGTATCAGAGCATTAGAAGATCCTTGGAGATGAATAAAGCAATGGAAGATGCAACATAGAATAGTGAGGAGATTCCCACTAGACCCATGACAAACATGGAGTTAGCCAATAGTGAGGGAGCAAGCGGCTAAGAATAATACGATGGAGGAGGAGATAGAAAGGTTGAAGAAAGACCAAGCAGGCAAGGGAGTTGCATCAACATCTAATGGAGAAGGAGAAGAGGAAGAAGAGAGACTATTGATGCTAGCAAATCAAAGCCAATTTGTTGAATCCCTCAATAGGGTAGGAAGAAGAGATAATAGAGGAGAACTACCTACATTCTCTAGAAAGATGAATCTAGAAGAGTGTATGGATTGGATAGAAGCAATGATCAATTATTTTGAATGTGAAGAGGTACCTGAAAAACCAAAGGGTGAAGGTGGCTAAATAAAAAATGAAAGGTCTAGCTCTTGATTGGTGGAACTTTCTACAAAATGAAAGAGATGAAGAAGGAAAGAGACTTATAATCTCATGGAAGAAGATGGAGATAGAGATCAAAAGGCAGTTTGTGCCTGAGGACTATGAGATAATCTTACACAAGAGATTACAAAATCTAAGGAAAAGATATTTGGATGTTAGTGCTTACACTGAGGAGTTCCACAGGATGACCCTTAAAGAAAAGATGTCAGAGAGCGAAACAAAAAAGATAGCAAGGTACATGAATGGTCTTAAGTTCAGTATTCGAGATGAATTGAGTTTGGTTAACCCTGAATCAGTGTACAAGTATTTTTAGATGGCACTTAGGATTGAGGAGAAGCAAAAAGGAAGAGGAGAACACAATAATAGAGGAAAGGGTACAAGTTTCAAAGGCAAAGGTAGTTTCAATGGAAGAGGATCATCTCTTAAACCCCAAGGAGAGTCCAGCCATCAGGAACAAGAGGGAGAATCAAGGAATAGAGATAGCTTTAGAGGAAGGGGGGAAATGGTAGAGAAAGATTCAGTGGAAATGGACCTAGTGTCTTTACCTAGTGTCTTTACTGATAGGTTTTTTTCATGCAACCAAGTTGGGCATCAATCATTTAGATGTCTTGCGAAACTAAGCAATGGTAGCCAAGGAGGTGATAGGAGGGCACATCTAATACAAGAAGAAGATAGTCAAAGCACAAACTCTTACCACACATCAACTTCAAAGTCTGCAGATCCGGAGCAAGGAGAACTCTTGACGTTCAATAGGACCCTCTTGAAAGTGCCAACCGTCAAAGAACCACCTCAGAGGAAATCTCTTTTTAGAACCTCCTACAAAGTACAAGGCAAGGTATGCAAAGTCATTGTGGACTCAGGGTCCACAGATAACATAGTTTCTATTGAAATGGTTACTAAGATTAACTTGAAAAGAATACCTCATTCCCATCCTTATAAAGTGTCTTGGTTGAACAAAGGTGAACAAGCCCTGATTAGTGAGAAAGTTTGGGTAGAATTTTCAATAGGTGAATACAAAGATAGGGTGTTGCGTGATGTAGTAGAAATGGATGCTTGTCATCTGCTACTAGGAAGGCCTTGGCAATATCATGTAGATGCTAGACATGAGGGAAGGAAGAATGTTTACACCATCACCAAGAATGAGTTGAACTTCACTATGACACCTCTTCCGGATGACAGTAAGCATAAACACATTGTGACTAGTGTCATGCTAGTAGATGAGAAAGAGTTCATGAAAGGTTTGAAGGAGAAGGATACTCCTTTTTTTCAATAGTTGTCAATCTTAGGACTAAACCTAAGAAGCAGCCTAAGAACCAAGAGACAGAAAGGAAAGTAGGTCCTAAAGAAGTTCAAAATCAGCTAGACCAGTATAAGGGAATAGTTGTAGAAAGTATCAATTCCTTACCCCCTCAAAGATAAATTAGTCATTGCATAGACCTTATACCAGTTGCTACCCTACCTAAAAAGGCAGCCTATAAACTAACCCCTGAATAAAATTCATAAGTTGCAAGACAAATCCAAGAATTGCTTGAGAAAGGGTTCATTACGAAGAGCATAAGTCCTTGTGCAGTCCCTACAGTACTAGTTCCTAAGAAGGAAGGAACATGGAGGTTGTGTAATGACTTTAGGGTCATGAATAATATAACAATTAGATATAGATTCCCAATGCCAAGAATGGAGGACTTGATGGATTGTCTAGGAGGGGCCAAGTATTATTCCAAAATGGATTTAAAAAGTGGTTATCATCAAATAAGGATCAGAGATGGAGACCAATGGAGACAACTTTTAAGACCAATGAAGGCCTATTTGAGTGGATGGTTATGCCATTTGGACTTTCCAATGCCCCTAGTACATTCATGAGACTCATGAATGAGGTTCTTAAGCCCTTCATTAATCATTTTGTAGTAGTATATCTAGATGATATATTGATTTTCATTAAAGACAGGAATGAACATCTAACACACTTGGATATGGGGTCGCAAAGGTTACATGAGGAGCAGTTGAAGATCAATTTGGATAAATGTGTCTTCTTGTAGGAATAACTAGTGTTCCTTGGATTTGTGATTTCTCAAGGAAATTTGAAAATGGATCCATCTAAGGTGGAGGCAATCTTAAACTGGCTAACCCCTCAATTAGCAAGTGAGGTAAAAGGTTTCCATGGATTAGCAAGTTTTTATAGAAAATTTATTAAGAATTTCAGTGGGGTTAGTGCACCAATGATAGAAACCATAAAAGGTGGTAGGAAATGTCAATTTGTCTGGAATAAGGAGGCTAATAGATATTTTGATTTTTTGAAAACTAAGATTTTAGATCAACCTATTTTGGTACTCCCTGACTTTCATAAAGTTTTGACTATTGAATGTGATGCATAAAATAAGGCCATAGGAGGAGTCTTGAGTCAGGAAGGTAGGCTAGTGGCATTTTTCAATGAGAAACTAAATGAGGCAAAGAAAAAGTATTCTACATATGACCTAGAGATGTATGCGATGGTGCAATCCCTTAGGAAGTGGAGACATTATCTCTTACCTAAGGAGTTTATTGTATATACTGACAACCATGCTCTAATTTTTTTGAACAGGTAGGAGAAACTAAATCACCGGTATATGAAGTGGATGGAATATCTTCAAGCTTACACTTTCACTATCCTACATAAGAAAGGAGTAGCTAATAAAGTTGTCGATGCACTTAGTAGAAGGAACTTAGCAATCCAAGAGATTCAATTGGAAAGCATGGGAATCAATGCCTTGAAAGACATGTATCAAGGAGATGAAGATTTCAAGGAGGCCTATGAAGTTTGTAAGGACATGAATGACAAGTATCATACTAATTTTTCTAATTATATCCTCCAAGAAGGCTTACTTTTCAAAGGTAGTCAACTTTGTATTCCTAATTGCTCCATGAGGGAAAATATTGTAAAAGAAAATCATTGTGGAGGTTTGTCAGGACACTTTGGACTTGATAAGACACTTGAATTGGTTAGGAGATTCTACTTTTGGCCTAGGATGCAGTCAAATGTGAGAAAGTATGTGACAAAGTGTGTGGTATGCCAAAGGGAAAAAGGGACAAGTTCAAATGCAGGTCTATATACTCCATTACCAATCCCTACTAAACCTTGGGATTCAGTTAGCATGGATTTTGTCTTAGGTCTTCCAAGGACTAAACCGGGATATGAAAGTATATATGTTGTTGTGGGCAGGTTTTCCAAAATGGCACAATTTTTGCCATGCAAAGTTACACTTGATGCTTCCAATAGTGCAATTTTATTCTTCAAGGAGGTTGCTAGACTTCATGGGTTACCTTTAAGCATTATCTCAGACTGGGATCATAAGTTTGTAGGACATTTTTTGGAGGACTTTGTGGTGTAGGTTAGGGACAAATTTGTCCTTCTCTTATGCTTATCACCCTCAATCTAATGGAAAGATGGAGGTGATTAATAGATCCCTTGATAATTTGTTGAGGTGTTTGACTAAGGACCATGGGATCACTTGGGATACTATTCTTCCACAAGAAGAATTCTCATATAATGACTCTATGAACAGAAGTACCAGACTGAGTCCTTTCCAAATTGTATATGGAACCCATCCTAGAGGTGTTCTTGAACTTAGAGAAGTGCAGAATATTGAAAGAAGGAGTGCTTAAGAAGATGATTTTGCTGAAGTGATGAGAGACATACATCAACAAGTCCGGGATAGATTGATACAAACCACTGAAAAGTATAAGCAAGCAGTAGATGTCACAAGGAGAGATGTTTAGTTTAAAGTGGGAGACATGGTGATGATTCATCTCAAAAAAGAAAGACTCCCTAAGGAGAAGTACACCAAGCTACTCATGAAAAAGATAGGTCCTTTTAAGGTCCTAAAACAATGTGGAACAAATGCATACAAGATAGATCTACCCCCTGATGTTGGTTTATCTCCTATATTCAATGTATCTGATATATATGCATATAAAGGTTCTATGGATGATGTTTCTATTGCATGTCCATCTGATTCTTCCATTCCAGCTATGTTGGAAGGACTTCCTTCCCCTCTCAAACCTAAGATTGAGTGCATTTTAGATCAAAGTGTTAGCAAGAAAACAAGGAGGAAGACTTACTTGGAGTACCTAGTCAAATACAAGAATTAACCTTTAGAGGATGCTACATGGATGACTTCTGAGGCCATTGAGAAGATCAGAACTTTCTTTGCAGACATCCCAACTCAAGGGACTTGAGTTTTTTTTGGGCTTGGGAGTATGGTGTAGAAAAAATTCCATTACCCATCTATTTTCAAGAACATGGTGGTGTCTACAGGTTCATTTGTGATGTAATAATTAGTTAGATCAATGATCACCCTTGCTGTAATTGAATGCCTATTTGTATGGTCAATAATCTCTTAGGTGAGCATATAAACCTAGAGGTCTATTAGGCCATAAAGGCTTGGAATTTGGATTTTCAATGTTAGTATGTCCAGGATGTTGTCTTAGGTGTTTGGAGTCTAAAAACATGGCAAATAATGACCTTGCATGTGTTTCCATAAGGTCTAGGTGGTTAACAACTGATGTTGTCCTAAGTTGCAAAATGTTGCATTTGTTGTCAAGCAACTTTTCAAAATTGCCGGTAGGATGCCAAATACTTCTCCAACGATCCTAACTATTCAAAAGTTGGTTATGGACATTGGAAAAGTTTTATATATGCTTGGACAACTGTAGGAAAAAGAGGTTGAAAGTTTTGTAAATTTTTGTAGAGAAAGTGAATAGAACAAGTTTGATTTCGCCATAACAGTGATATTTTTCCATACTATCCATACAAAATGTGAGATCCACTGATGAATTTTTGATCTGGTTAGAAATAACCTTGAAATAACCTTCCAATGCATTTGGTTTGACCTTGGGAAGTAAATTTTAGTGGACATTATAAGTGTTTTATCCTCTGTAGGTTTGAAACCCTCCATTTTCAAGGGTTACCATTCAATAAGAACCTAACTCACAATCTACCCATTGGGATCCAATGGCCATGGGTAGAATGCAAGTTAGGGACATGTATTTTGAGATTCCAGAGGGGTGAGGCCAGAGGAGTTGGTTGGTACATTACCACCAAGCCCTAGTCTAAACCGGTTGAGGGTTTAGATTAGATTAGACAAGTTTCATTGAGCGTACAATGAACAATGATGATATGATGAGTTGAATTGATGGAATTGGAGTATTTGAACATAGAAGAAACTTCTTGAAGAGTTAGAACCTTCCTATGATCCCATTCCCATATGCCTCCTTTGTGAAATTGATCTAACCAGATCAATTAGGCCTATGACCCAAGTAGGTGTTGAAGAGTGCAGGAATAGGGTGGAATTATAATATTTTGGAATTTGATAGTAATCCCAAAAGGGTGTCTAAAACCTAAATTTTTTTAGGGTGTTGTTTGGTGTTATCTGGAGAAAAGTCCAAAAGGACAGTGAAATAGGGCTACTAACTAGTAGACCGGTGCCGATAAACCTGTGTCGGTAGACCTATACTGGTAGACTTGTCTAGGCCTCAAAAGTCAATATTGTCTTGTGCTTCAAAATAGAATTGTGGAAGATCTTGATAGGTCTTAGGAACTGGGTAGAAGTGTTGTGCCATCCCTGGTTAGGGTTAAGAGTTTGATATCACAGTTGAGTTGTGAATCATAGTCATGAGGGAGACTCAAGGTAAAGAAGACCAAGGTGTGTAGGTGGGTTTATCACCGTACTTCTACCAACCTCTACATCACAAATGAGGATGGAGATGGATAAATGGATGAAAGAGTGAAGTTGTGGATGATGATATGCAAATGAGGATGATTTGACTATAGTTTGGTTACCTAGATGGATTTCACTAAGAAAATTAGCAGCATGCACTTACAATATTTGGAGATGATAAACAAGGTGATGGAGTCCTCAAGTTATAGGAGAAGAAAAGAAGAAATGGAGGGCTAGGATTTACCTGATGAAGGGCTAGGATTCCATGTGAGCCCACACATGGCCCAAGAGGAGGTGACAGGACAAGTGTGGAGACCAAGAGATATGCCTTAAAGGCATTTCTTGTCTCCACACTCCTCAAGGTTCATTGGGAAGACTTCCCAATGTGCCTAGGGAAGAAAAAATAATAAAATATTCCTTGAGGGATGGGGATGAAGAATTAAAAATTATTCAAAAACGATGATCATAGGGAGTGGAGGAATAAGGAGGAATTAAAAATTCCTTGGAGGATGGGATGTCTAGAGGAATGTGAGATTTTAAAAATATCACATTCACCTAGGAAAAGGGAATTTAAGGAAGGTGGTTGGATGGAAGGGACAAGGAGTTGACTTTGTGGCTAATCATGAGGATTAGCCACTAGCAACTCATTAGGAGAGGGATTAGATTAATGATTAGGTGGGATTAGGGTAAATGGGATTTGCAGGAGGATTTGACTAGGGGAGAGAATGCGTGGAGGGAATTAAAAATTAGAAGAATAATGATAAGTGAGATTAGGGGGCTTTTAGAAGAATCCATTAGGTTAATGATGGATTAGGAAAAAGGCGATTTGTAGGATTCACCTAGATTAATTAATTAATGAAATGGAGGAATTTGGAGAGAATTAATTTTAGGGATTTTAGAAGAATAAAGGTAGAATGATTTATTAAATAGATCAATCAACAGAATATAATGACACCATTAATTATATTTAATTAATATTGAAAAGGAATAGGAATTGACACAATTAATAAATTAATTATGCAAGGAATTTAAATAATTAATTTAAGTGTCTACACATTCTTTCCATTGAGGTTGACGAGACTTAAGAACTGTACTTTGATGGCTCTAAGTGTTGTACAGGATCGAGGGTGGGGGTGGTCTTAGTTTCTCCTAAAAAGAAACCTATTCCTTTATCATATCGTCTCAATTTCTTATGTACCAACAACATTGCTGAATATGAAGCTCTTATAGCTAGAATTAAAGTAGCCTTGGCGTTTAGTATGAAAAATCTACATATTTATGGAGATTTTTAGTTAATCATAAGACAAGTGACATGAGTTTATCAAGCTAAACAGGAAAAACTATCACAATATAAAGATCTAGCTTTATCCTTGTTACAAAAATTTGATTCTTACACCATGGAGCCCATTCCTTGAAAAGATAATCGACATGCTGATGCGATGGCATTTTTTGCCTCTCTTGTGTCTCTAGAGGACCCCATGGTAGATCTCCAATTCACTATTCACAACCTTACTTCCCCAGCAATTGTTGATAACCCTAGTGATGTGGCATATTGTTGCATTTTAGATTATGACAAATGGTACTTGAATGGTACCTTTCCTGACTCTGCGAATAAGAATACTAGGGCTAGGGTTTGCAAATTTGCTAGATACATTATCCTTTCTAATATTCTTTATAGGAGGGGTTATAATGGTCTTCTTCTTTGATGCTTAAATAAGGCTGAGGTCCCCATCGCTCTTGAGGAAGCACATTCAGGTGCTTCTGGGGGGAATTTTGGGGGTAGGTCTTTGGTTCAGAGATTGCTCTAAATGGGATATTATTGGAAAACCATGGAAAAAGATTCTTTTGTGTTTGTTAAACTATGTCATCAGTGTTAGCAACATAGCAATTTAATCCATGCCCCTGCCCAAGAACTTCGATTATAGGTAGCATCTTGGCCCTTTTTTACATGGGGTTTGGATCTTGTTGATAAAATATCTCCTCCTTCATCTCAAGGACATACTTTCATCATAACTGCCACTAATTACTTTATGAAGTGGGTGGAAGTCGTTCCTCTTAGATCCACTACCACTAAAGTAATTTGTCAATTCATTTTGGAAAAAATCATTTCTCAATTTGGGATACCTTTTGCCTTAGTTTCAGATAATGGAACATCATTGAAAAATAAGGATGTGAAGAAGTTTCTCAAGAAATATCATATTCAACATAAATTCTCTACACCTTATTATCCTCAATCAAATGGTCAAGCTGAGTCTTCTAATAGAAAAATTGAACAAATTCTTCAAAAGACTATAAAAAAGCATGGTAAGGATTGGAATACTCAATTCACCTATGCTCTGTGGGCTTATCACATGAGTGTACGTGTTGCTATGGGTTGTACCTCTAATAATCTTGTTTATGGTGCTAAAGCCATTATGCCTTTGGAGTTAGAAATTCATTCTTTGAGAGTTTCTCTAAAGGGTATAGTGGATGATGACTCCTATAGAGAGAAAATACCTCAACAACTTGAGATGCTTGATGAACGACATATAAATACCCTCGAACATATTCAAGCATATCATAAAACTTTGTAACGAAGCTACAATGATAAGGTTATTCAATGTTCCTTCTCGGTAGGGGATTTAGTACTTTTTGAGAGTCAACGCAATGTGAATTCCTTACTTGAGGAGAAAGGAAAGTTCAGTCCTAATTATCTTGGACCATACATTGTTGTGGAGGTTTATGGATCATGTGCTTATAGGATAGCAGATGTGGAAGGTACGCCCCTCAAGGAACCCATGAATTCTATGCACCTTCGTAGATACTATGCCTAGTTCTATTTCTCTCTCTCTTTCTTTCTTTCTAGTCTTATTTTTGTTCTCTCTCTATGTCTTTTTTCTTCAAAATTGGGTAATATGTTAGCATTTTTTCATTAAAGTATGTAAGATTAAATGATGTTATATTGTTTGGTCTAAATAACTTCATTCTTGACAAGCATGTTTCATTACTGTATTCGTTGTCTTGGATTCTTTTTATGTAAATTGTAATTGATTTACATTTCATATCTGTTAGCATATTATACAATTTCTTATGTGTTAAGTAGAATTATATCATGTTGTGTTTAATTAGAGTTAATTAAATCACATTAGTCATATAGGTCTCATGCTTAATACATTCTTCTTTTTACATCATCACAATAGCATTTGATTAAATACATAGTTATTTAATTAAATCACACATGTATCAATTTAATCATGAAGTATTGAGAAATCAATCACATGGAAATTAAATCAGATATACATGCTCATTACTCAGTATGTTACTTCTAATGTAAGCAATATATACATTCTTTAAGCATTATAAATAACATAATCATGAGTGCCATCGTATATAAAACAATACATCAAAATCATCTCCTATCCCTAGGACTAGTAGGAAAAGGATGGTGGCTAGATGCCCCCTCCTGATCTGGTCATGCAGGTGGCCCCATGGGGGTGTATCATGATATGGACCATGAGTGAATCCGTGAGGAGCTCCTGCGATCTCTCTCCATCATGATCCCTTGGTATGTGGCTGCCTCTATCTGTGCTACCGCTAGTCATGCTCTGTCTATCATAATCCATCTCGTAGGACCTCCACCTCCATCTGAATAGGGGAGAAAAGGTCCTCATGTCATCCTAAACTCCTCTGGGATCTGTATGGTATCTGTGTAGAGCTCAAAATATGTGCATTCACAATAAGGTTTGTTATTGCATTCTTAATCAAAGAATGCCACTCCTAGACGGTAGCTTCAAGTTAGAGAGAAATTTTTCATCAATAACATTGTATATCATCAAATTCAAAGTAGGTAAGATGCATATGTTAATGAATAAAAAGGCACATTACTTGGATCTCCCTCTCACCAGTGAGGATCGTGGACATCGACTGCCTAAGATTAAGACCTGCTAGGCTCTCCCCACTTGTATTGTCTCTGTATAGTCAGTGTGCATCGATGGGGATCAAGATTCAAACCTCTTATGGGATCCCTCTGTGCCCATCTTGGGAGACTCAGTGGATCTAGGGCTTTGGTATCCTCTCTGGAGTGATGAACTATACCTGACTCATCCTCGTCCTCCTTCTCATCCTCCTCCACCTCCTCCTTGTCCTCCTCATCATCTTCATCCTGATCTCCCTCTCTGATATCAGTACTGGTTCCATCTCTTCTTGCCTCCTGCTCCTTTGTGTGGTCACCCTAATCATCTAAATCCTCCTTGGATGCATCAGATTCCTCTCAATTGCCTAACTATCTCCATGGTTCAGGTTTCCCTCTAGCGAAGCCTACTGGGAAAATAGCTCCAGGGTATATTCTCCTCCACCATGTGATGTATCATCAGTGCGCACCTGAATCATCTCTATAATGTGTTGCTATGTCCTCATCTGACCCATCTGAATTTGTGATGTCGATCTCATCACTCGTAGGCCTAGGAATGACTCCTAGCCTTGACATCACTCCTAAATGTCGAATCTATATAGGAACATCAGGTGGAACACACTTCTCAAACCCAAACTACCACCAAACTTGGTCGAAGTAGATGGGAATGACTATGGGACTATACCATCCCTCTAGTAGATGGTTCCTCTACATGTTGAACATTTGTCTGCGTAGCCCTACCCACATGGACATCTTAAGGTAGGGTCTACATATGATCCCACCCACTGTCAATCTATCCATGCTCAACCTCCAATACAAAAGATCGTCTAATCACCACTCATAGGTAAGAGGATAAGCATATACCTTAGGCTTCTCTAGGACTAGCTCTATGGGGGTCCACCAGGTCTAGTGAATGTAATATGCTCAAACATCAACACCTGTAGTAGTGTGCATGTCATAAGGCCGCATCCCTGTTCGAACACATACTCTCCTAGGTCTTGATAGAGATATGCAAGCATGCTCCAACCCCATCAGTATACTCTCCTATGTCTCTCCATGGCTTGTATGGTGTAGATGAGTCCTTCATGCATATGTGTGTCATGCCCATTGGGGCACATAGCTAATGCAAGGGTCACAATCATGAGTCATCTCACCAGTGGGACCTTGCTTGTAGGCTATAGGAGCCAGCTGACCATATTGCGACCCCTCGTCTTGCTGCATATCACTCTCCCCACATCATATACCTTCTCTCTCTTGTAATCCTCCTCTGTCTGGTCAGATCGATATCTAACACTCTCTCCTCTAATGGGTAGGCGCAAAATGTAGTATACATCCTCTAGGTTGACTATCATCTCCCCCATAGGTAATGAGAATGTTGAGGTATTTGCATCCCACCTCTCCATCAACATCATTAGCATCATAGAATGGAATCGCATGGTTGACATGGTCATCACATCCCACAAACCCACTGCATGTAGAAAATCCTTCTCTCCTATTGTCAGCCTCATGATCTGCTCCCGAACGCTCTGAAATGTGAGACCAATAGTATGCTCGCGGATGTATGATAGTGTTTACAAAATGAAAATCAATCTCTCATCAGTAATCAATTAACCATCTATCATCATCTAATCAATACAACCATTCTATCATTTCTAGAATTCAATGCCTAATGTAGTGTCACCGTTGGTCGCCCTGAACAGAGGGCGCCTTGTATGGACCAAGGCACCCTACTGGGACCATGGTGCCTAGAGGGGACCATGGCTCCCTAGGAGGACCAGGGCACCCTAGGACCCCTAGGTGTCCAAAGGGTGGGCCCCAACCTAGACTAGGAAATGACATCTTTACTTCTAAAAACTATGAAAACAAGGCAAAGTCAAATCTAGTCAACAGAAAGTCAACTCACCTCATTGAGCGATCGGCAAACGAGTACAGACTGATGCATGATCTCCATCTATGTAGGTATCTCAAGTTAGCATCAAAGGAATGATGGATTGTATGTGGGCTCCTCTTTAATGAATAGTGACAAAAGATAGAAAGTGACAAATGAAGGTGTTACTTTCATATTTATGTGTTATGCACTTTTTAACTTTATGTTTTTAAGTTAAAACCCTAATTTCTGTACTTTTTCTTCAATCTATCATATCTTGATCTAGGAAGCTCTAATTCTTGCACCATCAATGGTGTTGGAATCAAGAGTTCACCCTCTCACTCCGCATTAGTTCCATAACATGCTTGGATGAGTAATCAAGCCTTATTGTGAACTTGCTTCATCAAAATCTTTATCACAATTTGCTATTGAAAACATGATACCCTATTTCACCTCACTAATAAGCAAGTCAAAACAAGGGGGGCATATAGCTACCTGTGAATTTCATCACTTTCATTAGTAGCAATATTGAAGAAACGCTTGTGTGGAATATAATGTTGGAATCAATCTCCTCTTCAATGGTTGAATCCTTGACTTGAATGCAACACCTAGCCTTGAATGGAGACTTGAGAATGATCAATGTTGGAAAATAATGCTTGAATGCTTAGTCACTTGTGCAACTTTACTCTCTCCAACTTCAAGCCCTCCAACTTATGCAAATGAGAGAGTGAATACCCCCTTAAATAGATGTTGGTGAATTTTAATTTTGTCATGGGCTGACATCAGGGGTTTCCTGCCCAAGGCACAACCAACAATGCAACCCTAGGAAGGGTCCTACCCAAAAATAGGGTAGGGATAGTGGCACCACGCCCCTATCTTGGGAGGACATGGGTGCCACGCCCCTATACTACCATTTTCTCCAGGGTAGAGTATAGACAGGGTGATGCAGAGGCCAAGGAAGAAGTTGTTTGTGCAAGCCGAGCAATCTCCGATCAAGATAGGGGATAAAAGTTCGCATGCATGAGGACCCTAATGCAATCAAAAATTGGTAGGGTCACAATTTTATGACACTACATTTAGCCCCTACTTTAGTGGAGTATAAGCGTACAACAATATTATCGGTAAGTACAAGGAAACAAGATTGAAAGACTTTTACCACATCAAGGACGCAAGATGCGCCAAGCCCCCAGTGGACTCAGGATCTTACGAATTTGATTGAAAAAGCAAAAGGGAAGATCGAGAAGGGGAGAACCATGACTGCAAGTAGAAAATTTCCCTTCACTATGAGTCATGAAAGCAAGGATAAAAAGATTACAAATCAAAACAAAGTTCACTAAGTAATTCTATGTATCATAAGAAGGAAAATATGAGTGAAGTGTATGCCCCAACGTTAAAGAGATCGTACGTGCCTTATCGACAGTGATTTCTTTAAGGTAGAATACACCTAAGAGAGAAAGATGGAGGGAGCACATTATCACAAGGATTTAGCCCCCAATCGAGGTATAAAACCAAGGATAATGAACACAAAACACGAGGTAGTGTCACTTTGCTCGAAGTCAGTATGCTATATGATAACTCATGTATATCATGTATGTATATGCATATAATAGTCTTCATCCCCAAAGGACACTACCTTCAAAGAAAGGGAAGAGAGGATGTATTTTAAGTCAACATGAAAGAGAACAAGAAAAGATCTTAATGTTTTGCATCCTCCCCAAGTAGACATTAAGGGAACAATAGAAGAACAGGGATACACATAGAAGAATGATCACAAAAGAGAAAGAAAGGAGAGAGAGAAAGATCTAATTTTTCTAATCTAGCATGACATCCACCTCCCGATCTTGCTTATCACTATTTCGAGAAGGTGAGAAACACGCCAGAGGAGCAATATCAAGCACAATAGATGGATCTATCACAAGATCTAGACAAAGACTATGCTCATGTTGTAAGTCACTTTGTTTGATTCAAGGAGCTAGGATTAGGGTTTGTGAAAAGTCATCTGATAAATGTTTGTCTACATCAACATACCCATACTCACTATCAGAAGCATTAGGAGTTGTACTGTCATTATGAATAATATTTCCACCCATTTCTTCATCAAAGTTTAGAGAAAGAGGAGCAAGGACAAGAATAGGAGTAAAACCATCACATGTTTTATGCAACTTATGATTTGGAGATCTTGGTTGAACATATTGCTTAGGAGAAAAGAGAATCATGTCAATTGTCAGAGTCTGAGGAGATTGAGTATTTTGAGGGATAGTGTGAAAAACTTGAACACGACATCTTCATCAGAATTCTCTTGCACAATGATTTCGTCGTGTTGTAGTGGAAAGATGAGAAGAAGGAGGAACACTTGGAAAAGTAGGAATGTTTCTCTCCTTCATAGTGGAAGGTTTAGGTTGAGGTCTTTTTGGTTGAACAATAGGAGAAGCAGGCCTCTTCACTCAATAAGAGGAAGGAGGTGGAACTATGCCATAGAAAGGAGGAATACTAGGTATAGGAAGGAGACCAGGTCCATCATGAGGAGGAGGTATAGGTCTAACCTTAGGAAGAATATTGGTGTTCTCCTTAAGAGAAGGTAAAGTCATATCCATAGGAGTAGGTGGACAATTTTCCTTAGGAGGGAGATTAGTTTTGTCTGAGAGGGGAAGAACCTCATCTTGAAGAATAATAGGAATGTTAAGTGTTGGTGATCTAGGTTGACTTAAGGATATGATCATATCATTCTTCCATTTTTGATCAGATTGAAAAAGAGCATCGCTCCTTGATGGAAGAGATTGAAATTGTTTAGGCCAAAAGAGATGAATAGGAACACCATGGATTCTTTCAAATGGATGAAATAAGATATGGTTCACAGTTATGATTTCTCCATTGTGAGGAAATTTAAGACACTTGTGGATTGGAGAAGCAATAGCCTTCATGGAAGATAGCCAAGGATAACCCAGCTTCACATGCAATTGCTCAGAAGAAGGAATGATAACAAAGTCAGCATCCATGGATTTAGCATGAACTTTAATAGGAAGAGTGATAGAACCAATGGTAGGACAAGAGAATCCATCAAATAACTTCACAACCACATTAGAAGCATCATATATTGTCTTATGCAATCGTAAAGTGAAAAGATAATCTTCAGTTATGACATTAACCATGCAAGAGGGATCAATCAGGTCACCACGACAAGGGATATATTTAACCTTTGCAACTATGTATAAAGGGCCATTAGGTGCTCTAATGGTCTCCCTAGGGTCAAATGTAATACAAGGATCCTTAGGCGTATCTTGTTGTGTAGGAGAAAAAGTGAGACTAAGTATGGAAACCCTAATCCCACTCTCATACACACTCATGGAATATGAAAGAGCCTACAGAGGTAATGCACATCAGCTACTTCTTATGAGAAAGAGAGAGTTGTGGATTACCTCTTAGGTTTTCTATTCCTTTGTTGTAAATGAGAGAGTGGAATGATGCAAAATGCAACCTAACCTAGAAAAGAAATAATATAGCAAATCCTAATCTGAGAATGCAGATCAAAGAACAACTGATACACTACTAAAAATTATAGATTAGAAGGCAAAATCAGACGTGCACCTGTGCCTGAAATCTGAGTAGAAATGTCTGGGACTAGGGTGCCATGCCACTGTCCTGATTCTGCACTTCTAGAGCTGCAAATAACAAGAGGGATTCTGAGATTTGTAAGTTATTATTCGCCAAGTCCTACTGACAAAGGGCATGACCTGGGTGTCATGCACCTATCCTAGGCAAGACTAGGGTTCCATGCCCCTTTCCTTGATATATTTTTGCAATTCTAAGGTTTTTGGGTGGTGTTGATGCCTGTTCCATACCTGTAACTGATTCCAAATTCCTATTTCTATACCTACAACTGAAAAGGGAAGTTTTGGGGTGGCTATATAGGGTTTTGCCTTAGTCAAACCCCTGTGTTGGTGATTTCCACCTCCACGAATAGGCGATAATGTATTGAAAATGTGTGTGCAAGAACCTTGTGTGTGAGCAACCCTAAAGAGTAAACCCTAATTACTTATAATTGACAATGTAAATGCTCTAAATCCATAATGCAAAGTGATCTAAATCATGAATATGAATCAAAATGAAGCTTATGCAAAGATCTAAAAATAACATGAAACCATACCCAACCCTAAGGGAGAGGTACAAGCCAATCATCAATCATTGATCTCCTATTGTTCTTCTACATCTTCAAATTCCCCCAATTGATAAAATGATGCTTGATGAATGCTTGATAGATGAATGTTGAATGTTGTTGAAGACTTCAAAAGATCTACTCTTTTTCTGCAAAGAAGGCTCTAATACGCCAAAAACCTTCTCCTAGATTCTTAGAAGAAGACCCCTTCAAATGAAGAAAGAGAGCTCTTAAGTATGAAACCCTAGATCTTAATTTCATGTTTAGGTTGACCTAGGATTTGAATTTCCTATTGATATTTTGGGGTTAAGCATTATCATATCATAGGATTGTGCTCACGAAATTTCGTGAAAAAATTCATGGACCATGTGCATTCCCGCCACGGTCCAACCAACTTTTCACTGAATTTTCAGGGTCGTTAGATATGATGATATTAGAGTGCATCCCAAAGTTACAGCTGATTTCGAGGTGTTTTGATATGCGAAATTGGGCCTAAATGGTTGAAATAATACATAATTAGGGTTTATGATTAAATTATTCATTGGAGGAATAAAATGAAAAGGGGCACACTTAGGGTAAAGGGCCCAACTTTGTAATAAGAAATGACCTTAGATTTAATTAAATTAATTAATTAAATTCTTAAAGGGGAATGAGAAATGCAAGATGCTAAACACACTAAGGCGAGTGCTAACCAAAGTGTGAAATTGTACTAACCTAGCAAGGGTGTACAATTTATGACACTATATTTATCTCCCACTGTAGTGGTCATATGACACTACATGCATATGCAAGCTAAAGTATAGAAAAGTAAACATCATTTGAAAAATGATATATTCATAAGTTGTCGAACAAGGCCCCCAGCGGTATCTGTAGTACATAGTTAGGAACCACACCCAATAAAACCACATTTTAGATCATAAAATCACCCAATTCTTACTAAGGAAAGTGATGAAATTCATGGGTAGCTATATGCCCCCCCTATTTTGACTTGCTTATTAGTGAGGTGAAACAGGGTATCATGTTTTCTACAACGAATTGTGATAAAGATTTTGACGAAACAAGTTCACAACAAGGCTTGATTACTCATTTGAGATTTTTTATGGAACTAATGTAGAGCGAGAGGGAAAAATCATTATTCCAATGCCATAGACGATGCGATAATCGGAGCTTCCTAGCTCAAGATATGATAGATTGAAGAAAAAGTATAGAAATTAGGGTTTTAACTTAAAAACATAAAGTCAAAAAGTGCATAACACATAAATATGGAAGTGACATCTTCATTCGTCACTTTCTAACTTTTTGTCACTATTCACTACAGAGGAGCCCACATAGAAGCCATCAAGCCTCGACGCTGACCTGAGCAACCTATGCAGATGGAGATCCTACACTAGTCCATACTCGTCGGTCGATCGCTTGATGAGTTGAGTTGACTTTTTATTGACTACATTTGACTTTGTCATGTTTTCATAGTTTTTTAGAAGTAATGCTGTCATTTCCTAGTCTGGGCTAGGGCCCACCCTTTGGACACCTAGGGGTCCTAGGGTGCCTTGGTCCTCCTAGGCTACCATGGTCCCAAGGGGGAACCATGGCCTCCTCTCAGCGCCATGGTCCCCTCTCGATGCCATTGTCCCAGTAGGGTGCCCTGGTCCCTATTTGGGGTGACCAACGGTGACACTATATCAGGCGATGAATGCTAGAAATGATAGAATGATTTTTTTAATTATATGATGATAGATAGTTGATCGATTAATGATGAGATATTGCTTTACATTTTGTAGACACTACTGTACATCCATGAGCATACCACCGGTCGCACATTTCAAAGCCTTCGGGAGCAGATCCCTAGGCTTATAGCACGAGAGAGGGATTTGCTACATGCAGTGGGTTTGTGGGATGCGATGACCATGTCGGCTATCTGATTCCACTATGTGATGTTGTTGGCATTGATGGAGAGGTGGGATGAAGATACCTCGACATTCTCATTACTTGTGGGGGAGATGACGGTCACCCTAAAGGATGTATACCGCATTGTTTGCCTACCCATTAGAGGAAAGACTGTTAGTTATCGATCCGACTAGGCAGAGGAGGATTACAAGAGAGAGTAGGTATATGCTATGGGGAGAGTGATATGCAGAAAGATGAGGGGTCACATTATGGTCAACTGGCTCCTACACCCTATAGGCGAGGCTCCATTGGTGAGATGACTAATGATTGCAACCCTTGCATTAGCTTTGTGCCCCAATGGGCATGACACACAAGTGCATGGAGGACTCATCTACACCATACAATCCATGGAGAGACATAGGAGAGTATACTCGTGGGGTTAGAGCATTCTTGCATATCTTTATGATGACCTGAGAGAGTATGTGTTCGAACAGCGATGCAGCCTTTTGACATGCACACTACTATAGGTGTGGATGTTTGAGCATATTACATGCACTAGACCTGGTGGAGCCCCCATAGAGATAGTCCTAGAGAAGCCTAGGGTATATGCTTATCCTCTTACCCATTAGTGGCGATTCGATGATCTCTTATATTGGAGGTTGAGCATGGATAGATTGATAGCAGGCAGGATCATATGGAGACCCTACCTCAAGATGTCCATGTGGGCAGGGCTACGTGGACAGATGTTTAGCATGCAGAGGAACCATCTACTAGAGGGACAGTATAGTCATATAGTCATTCCCTTTTACTTTGACTGAGTTCAGTGGCAGTTTAGGTTTGAGCAATGTGTTCCTACTGACGTGCCTGTATACATCTAACACTCATGAGTGATGTCAAGTCTAGGAGCCATTCTTAGGCCTATGAGTGATGAGATCGACATCATAGATTCAAATGGGTTAGATCAGGACATAGCGACAGATTACAAAGATGGTTTAGGTGCGCACTGATGATATATCACATGTTGGAGGAGAACATACCCTGGAGCTATTTTCCTAGTAGGCTTCCCTGGAGGAAATCTTGGACCATGGAGACAGTCAGACAACAAAGAGGAATTTGATGCATCTGAGGAGGATTCAAATGATCATGGCGATGACATAAAGGAGTAGGAGGCAAGAAAAGATGAAGGTCATCTTGATACCGGAGAGGGAGATTGGGATGGAGATGATAAGGAGGAGGAGGATGAGTTAGGATACCAGAGCCCTTGACCCACCGAGTATCCCACAGCAGGCAGAGAGAGATACCATAATAGGTCCTGATATTGATCCCCATCGGCCCACACCAACTATACAGAGACAGTATGAGTGAGGAGAGCCTAGGGGATATCAGTCTCAGGCAGTCATTGTCTACGATCCTCACTGGTGAGAGGGAGATCCACGTAATGTGCCCTATTATTGATTAACATATGCATCCTACCTTATTGAAATTTGATGATATATAATGTTACTAATGAAAAATTTCTCTCTAACTTGTAGCTACCATCTAGGAGTGGTGTTCTCTGATTCAAAATGCAGTGACAGAACTTATTGTGAGTGCACACATTCCAAGTTCTACATAGATACCACATAGATCCTAGAGGAGTGCAGGACGACACGAGAATCTTTTCTCCCCTATTCGGATGGAGGTGGAGGTCCTACGAGATAGACTATGATAGATAGAGCATGACCTAGAAGTAGCACAGATAGAGACAACCACATACCAAGGGATCATGATGGAGAGAGATCATATGAGCTCCTTGCAGAGTCATTAATGGTTTGTATAATGATACACCCCTATGGGGCCACCCACACAGCCAGATCAGGAGGGGGCATCTAACCACCATCCTCCTTCTACTAGTCCTATAGATAGGAGATCATTTTTATGTATTGATGTGTGTATGATGACACTCATGATTATGTTATTTATAATGCTTAAACAATGTACACATTGCTTAGATTAGAAGTAACATATTGAGTAATGAGCATGTATATCCGATTTAATTTCCATGTGATTGATTTATCAATGCTTCATGATTAAATTGATACATGTGTGATTTAATTAAATAACTAAGTATTTAATCAAATGCTACTATGATGATGTAAAAAGAAGAATGTATTAAGCATGAGAACTATATGACTAATGTGATTTAATTAACTCTAATTAAACACAACATGATATAATTCTAATTAACACATAAGAAATTGTATAATATGCTAACACTTATGAAATGTAAATCCATTACAATTTACATAGAAAGAATCCAAGACAAACAATACAGTAATGAAACATGCTTGTCAAGAATGAAGTAATTTAGACCAAACAATATAACATCATTTAATCTTACATACTTTAATGAAAACATGCTAACATATTACCCAATTTTGAAGAAAAAAGACATAGAGAGAGAGAACAAAAATAAGACAAGAAAGAAAGAGAGAGAGAGAGAGGGAGAAAGAAATAGAACTAGGCATAGTATCTACGAAGGTGCATAGCATTCATGGGTTCCTTGAGGGGTGTACCTTCCACATCTGCTATCCTATAAGCACCTGATCCATAGACCTCCACAATGATGTATGGTCCAAGCCAATTAGGACTGAACTTTCCTTTCTCCTCAGGTAAGGCATTCATGTTGTGTTGATTCTCATAAAGGACTAAATCCCCTACCAAGATGGAACATTGATTAACCTTATCATTGTAGCTTCTTTACAAAGTTTTATGATATGCTTGAATATGCTTGAGGGTATTTATATGTCGTTCATCAAGCATTTGAAGTTGTTGAAGTCTTTTCTCTCTATAGGAGTCATCATCCACTATACCCTTAAGAGAAACTCTCAAAGAAGGAATTTGTAACTCCAAAGGCATAATGGCGTCAACACCATAAACAAGCTTATAAGGGGTACAACTTGTAGCAACATGTACACTCATGCGATAAGCCCATGAAGCATAGGTTAATTGAGTATGCCAATCCTTACCATGCTTGTTTACAGTCTTTCAAAGAATTTGTTCAATTATCCTATTAGAAGACTCAGCTTGACCATTTGATTGAGGATAATAAGGTGTAGAAAATTTATGTTGAATATGATATTTCTCAAGAAACTTCTTCACATCCTTATTTTTGAATGACGTTCCATTATCTGAAACTAAGGCGAAAGGTATCCAAAATTGAGAAATGATGTTTTCTAAAATGAATTGACAAATTACTTTAGTTGTAGTGGATCTAAGAGGAATTACATTGCAATATTTTACCAACAAGATCCAAACCCCATGTAGAAAAGGGCCAAGATGCTACTTGTGATTGAAGTTCTTGGGTAGGGGCATGGATTAAATTGCTATGTTGCTATGATGTTGACACTGATCATCTCGACATGTAGAAAAGGGCCAAGATGCTACCTGTGATTGAAGTTCTCAAGTCTCCATTCAAGGCTAGGTGTTGCATTCAAGTCAAGGATTCAACCATTGAAGAGGAAATTGATTCCAACATTCAATTCCACACAAGCGTTTATATCAACATTGCTACTAAAACCTCCCTTGAGGTGATTTTCAATTCAGTCTTTCATTTACATATACTTGCAAGTACTTTCTTTAATTACTTGATTAATTCCAAAACTGGGGTTTGACTTAAAGGAAAACCCCCAATCCCAACCCATTTTCCTCTCTAATCTATGTGTGGGTTGCAAGTGCACGACTATACTTTCGGATTTGGGCTTCATTTGCAGAGGCAGAAAAATGCTTTTCATTTCATGGATTTTTCGGATGACCGTGTTCATTACTGCCATGGTCCAGGCAACTTTTCCTCAAATTTGCAAGGCAATTTTGTCTTGACATTTTATTGCCAGATCCAGGTGTATAGCTTCATCCCATATTTGAATCTCAAGTTATAATCAATTCTTTGTCACTTTGGCACTATAAAATTCAATCAAATTCCTTTCCAAATCAAACAAGGAAGAGGGGATCAACTTAACAATCCCAATTCATTCAAAATTCAATCTACCATCTTTATGTGGAGAGATTGAATCTAGCGAATTATCCTCTCCTCTTCCTAATCTAATGGTGAAAATTGCTTGATTGGTAATCAATAGTGAAACTCTCATCTCTCTTTGAGGGAAAGGGTAGTTTCCTCCCTGATTTATCATTCACCATTTTTCCACCATTACAGGAAGATCCTATGGGGACTAAAAGTTCAAGTTTATCTAGTTCATCTGCTATTATATTTTGGAGAGAAATTCCTAGGATTGATGAAACAAATTACAGAGTTATGGAAGATTCAGATGGAGATTCATCTGAGATGTCTTGGTAAGAAAATTTGGGAAATCACAGAGAATGGGGTAACTCCTTTTAATCCAGCATCTAGCAATCCTCCTCCAGCAAACTTGGATAAGGAGCTTGAGAATGATTGTAGAGCTAGAGAATCCCTCTTGTGTGCACTTTCTGATCAGCAAATAATGGGATTGGCTGACAAATCATCAACAAAGGCTATATGGGACAAGTTGGATACTCTTAATGAAGGTGACCCTACTATTAAGATTGCTAAACTTCATGGTTACCGGGTGAGATATGAAAACTTGAAGATGGAAGAAGATGAAAGGATTACTGCATTCATGGAAAGGGTAAATGAAATTATTATGGGAATTCAATGTTGTGGTGGATCTCTGAGTGAAGATGAAATAGTCTCTAAAGTTCTGAGAGCTTTTCCACTAGCTTATAAGATGAAGACTACTACAATTAATGACCTGAGAATAATGGCTAATACTTTTTTCAATAGAGATACCTTGGTTGGGAAATTATCTACTTTTGAGCTTGAAGAATTTGTACCTTCTGGAGCTGTCAACTCTGAACTTGCTTTTCATGCATTTACATCATCAATCGGCAAGCAATATTGGAAAGCTTTGTATGAAAAGGAATTGGATGATATGAAAAGAGAAGATGAATAATTTGAGCAACTTGAAGCCCTATTTTCTAGAAGAGTACCTAAAGGACCGGTAGGAAGTAAGTATGAAGGAAAATCACATTTTAAATGTTTGGCATGTAATAAGATAGGTCATTTTACATCTAGATGTCTTGAAAGGAATTCAAGATTTGAAGAAAGAGCTAGATCTTTTAAGCCTAACCCTAGATATCAGAAAAAGCATAAATATAGGAAAAACAAAGATAAATCATACTACATTGCGGATGAGGAAGGTGTGACTGATTCTGATGATGAACTAGCAGAAGACTCTGCTAGTGGTTTTGGAAATGGAAAGGAATGGGTGTTCCTAGCTATCAAGGAAGATGATCTGGCACTGGAAGAGAATGTACCTAAAGAGAAGGCTCTTGCTACTAAAATTTAAGATAAGGATGAATGGGTAATTGATAGTGGATGTTCACATCATATTATTGGAGATAAAAGGAAGTTTCTATCTTTGCAAGAATTTGATTGCGGTCTGGATAGATTTGGAGATGACAAACCATGTATGATCAAAGGAAAATGAACTATATCATTAGATGCTAAGCACAATATTGATAATGTTTATTATGTTGAAGATTTAAGGCATAATATTTTGAGTTTAGGACAATTAGTGGATAAGGGATTACAATTGCAATTCAAGGATGGAAAATGAAAAATCATTAATAGATCTGAATTGGAGATTGCAACCGGTACTTAGATAAAAGGTACTTTATTTTATTTGAATTTTAGTGAGAAGACATGTTTTATTGCACAAATTTATGAGAGTTGGCTATGGCATAAAAGGCTATGTCATGTGAATTTTGATTGCATGGTAAAGATCAGTTCAACTAAGGCAGTTAGAGATATACCTAAGATTGTGAAGCCCTATAATCCAGTATGTAAAGAATGTCAAATGGGAAAATAGGTTAGAACCTCTTTTAAGATTATGCAAGACAAATAGAATGATGTTCTTGATCTTATTCATACTGATTTGTATGGCCCTGCTAGAATTAAAAGTTTTCAAGGTGATAGATATTTTATGATAATCATTGATGATTATTCTAGAATGATGTGGGTTACTTTCCTAAGGGAGAAATATGAGGCTTTTGAAAAGTTTAAAATATTTAAAGATAAAGTTAAAACTGAGATAGGATTGAAGATTAAGTGTTTAAGGTCAGATCATGGTGGAGAATTCACATCTGGTGAGTTTAATAACTTTTGCGAGAAGCATGGCATAATGAGACAATTTTATGCTCCCTGGACACCTCAACCGGATGGAGTTGTGGAAAGAAAGAACATAACTATCTTGGATGTTGCTAGAACCATGATGATGGAAGCTAATCTACCTCATATCTACTGGAGAGAAGTAGTGAGCACAACAGTTTATACATTCGGCAGAGTTCATATCAAAGGAGAAACTGGTAAGCCACCTTATGAATTATGGTTTGACAATACACCTATAGTTAAGTACTTTAGAATCTTTGGTAGTAAATTTTATATCAAGAGAGATGATTTCATTGGAAAATTTGATCCTAGATGTGATGAAGGAATATTTCTTGGTTATTCTAATGAAAGAAAAGCATATAGATGTTATAATAGGAAATTGTAGAGAATTATGGAGAGCGTTAATGTCAAGGTTAAAAACAATGGGGTGATGACAAGATGATGACAAGATCATTGGGGTTAAAAACAATGGAGTGATGACAAGATGAAGATTGGTAGCTAATGAGGTATGTTTAATTTCTCAAGTTGAACTGGTATCAATAATTGAAGCATGTAAAGATGAATGTCAGATGAAAGCTATGGAAGAAGATTTAGATTAGATAGAGAAGAATGACACATGGACTTTAGTTCCCTAGCCTAAAAATAAGAATGTTATTGGAACTAAATGGGTTTTTAGGAATCAATTAAATGAAGATGAACAAGTTGTGAGAAATAAAGCTAGATTGGTTTGTAAAGGATATTCTTAGAAGGAAGGAATTGATTATGGTGAAACTTTTGCACCTATAGCTAGGATTGAAACTGTAAGATTATTTCTTTCCTATGCTACATATAAAAACTACAAGGTTTATCATATGGATGTTAAGTGTGCCTTTCTGAATGGGGATCTTGATGAGGAGGTTTATATTGAGAAACCTGATGGTTTTTTACTTTCCGGATGATAAAAACATGGTTAAGGTTAAAGAAATCCTTATATGGATTGAAACGGGCACCTAGAGCTTGGTATGCAAGGTTAGATAAATATCTTTTGAAGCTTGGTTTCACTAAAGGTAATGTTGTTAGTAATCTATATTATAAAGTCACTAATGATCATACACTCATTATTGAGGTCTTTGTTGATGACATCATTTTTGGGGGTGAAGATAAGTTGTGCATGGAATTTTCTAAAAATATGGAGAAAGAATTTGAAATGTCTGTGATTGGGGAAATGAAATTTTCTTAGGTTTGCAGATTACTCAGATTGATAAAGGTATTTTCATCTGTCAAACTAAGTATGCTAGGGAGTTGTTGAAGAAATTTGGTATGGAAAACTCTAAACCGGTTAGTACTCCTATGGTTACCAGTGAAAAATGGACAAGGAAAGATGAATCTGCACTATTAAATCCTATAAGATACAAGTCTATGATTGGAGGTCTGCTATATTTGACTCAAACTAGGCCTGATTTAATGAATGTTGTTTGCATTGCATAAAGATATCAAATTGATCCTAGAGAAAATCATGAGAGTGCGGTAAAAAGGATTTTTAGATACTTGCAAGGTACATCTAAATATGGTTTTTGGTACCCTAAGGATGATGACTTTACTTTATGTGCATATATAGGTGCAGATTGGGTAGGTGATGTTGATGACTAAAAAAGTACTTCCGGTGGAGGTTTCTTTCTTGGAAAGAAACTTATTTCATGGATCAGGAAGAAACAATCATGTACTTCTTTATCTACTACTGAAGATGAGTATGTTATTGCTGCTACTAACTGTACACAAGTTCTATGGATGATGCAAATGTTGAAGGACATAAAAGTGCATTGCAATGGACCGGTAGTTATTCATTGTGATAACTCTGCTGCTATAGACATATCAGAGAATCCGGTATTTCACTCGAAGACAAAGCATATATCTACCAAGCATAACTTTTTGAAGGAGAAGGTGGAAGAAAATGAAGTTAGATTGGTTTATGTGAACACTAAAGAGTAGATTTCAGACATCTTCACTAAACCTTTGCCTAAATAATCATTTGAGTACCTCAGAGACAGATTAGGGGTTTTTGCCCCTCCAACAAAAAAATGATTGATGCTATTTGGCATTAGTCTGATATGAATTATCAAAGATATTATTCATTCTGGATTCATGTGGTGATGCTACTACTCAGGGGGAGTAGTTAGCCTTGTGATTCAATGGTTTTTTATTTTTCTTTGATATTTATGTCAAATATTTGGCATTGATGTCAAAGGGGGAAAGATATTCATGTGAAAAACTTAAGGAGATATATACATTAGGGGGAGAAATTTGTAGAACTTAATTGTGATATCATCTACAGGGAGAATATGGATCAAAATTTCATTGCTATATTTTGTGTGGGAGATTTGTTTGGAATTTCTTGGCACTTGGATGTTTTTCACATCTAGTGTTGCCATCAATGCCAAAGGGGGAGATTGTTGGCCATTTGGAGGAATTAATTATGTGTTCCATTGATGTTTTGTTATTGATGTCAACACTAGCTATTTTGGCTAATTTGTCAATATCCTTCTGGTCCTAGTAGGTTGTTTGGTTTCTAGTTGGATTAGATCATGATGATCTGGTATACTCTGGTATGTTTTGGCTTATGGAATTGGCTTAGATCTGCTATTCATGCTACTCAGATTCATGTTCAATCAATTGGTTTTGACTTGGTGATCGGATGCTATCTTGTATGCTGGTAAGCTTGGTTTGTTGGTCTGATGAGGTTTTCACTAGCAAAGCTTTGTTGAAGATCTTTTGATATTATGCATAAGTGGTGTTGGTGCAGCTTCTAGTAGAGATTCAGGATGCTGATGGTGATCATGTTCGAGACTTGGCAGATTGGGATCATTTCTTTAGCATATGTGTACTTAAATTGGGTTCGATATTATCTAGGTTAGGGACCAACTTAATGTAATGTGTTGTTTGGTCTTCTCAATGTGCTTCCGGGATGTCTTATGGGTTGGATATTATTTGTTTGGTCTCTGGATGATATTTTTTGTAATTATGTAATTGCTTTATTGTCTGGTGGTGGACCTTATTGTTTGTGGCTGAGGGTTTGTAGATCATATGTAAGGAAAAAAAAGGATGGTATAGGAGCGAATAATGTAATAATCATTCATGTAGAGGATTTAGTCGATCATTGGTGATCGAGTTGGGTTTATATAAGAGGATTAAGTCCTCCGGTATTGAGCTTAATCGGAACTGTACTCAGGCATAGGATATGCTATCATTGTAGTTCATTATTCCTTCCAGATTGTAGTATGGATTTTTTTACGTAGTCAGTGAGACTCCTTTTTGTAATGAGAAGTGCGCTCTAGGTTGTTGGCCATCCTGCAAGTGCAGGCCCCTCAATTTGTAGTCGCATACTTACTATAGAAGTATTATCTGACTATGGGTAGGCTTCCCACCATGGTTTTTCCCTTTATTGGGTTTTCCACATACAAATCTTGGTGTCATGTGGATGGTATCTATTCTCTAATTGTTGCGTGTGCTTAATTGGTATATTTGTTATTTTGGTAATTGGTTTATGTATTCTGGTATTGATTTTTTGGGTTTCGGTATTAAATTTTTAATTTCTTAAGGTTCCAGTAATCTGGTGACAATTGATTCACCACCCCCCCTCTCAGTTGTCTTCCACTTATTTGAATTGTCTAAAAGGATGTTCCTGATTCTAATCAGTAAATAAGTTAATTTTACCTACTCCTAACTATGTATTGTGTAGTGCGATGAAATTATTGATTTTTTACAGTCCTGAAGAATACTCTTTACTATTCATTCTAGTATTTGTATAAACTATGATGACTACATATTGTAACAAGAAATAAATCTGGCTTTACTATTTTACATTGTGGTGGGGAGGGTCCTAGAAAGTCTATGGAGAATCTTAGAAAATCGGGATCTCTGGACGGCAACAGAAAATGGTCTAATTTATTTGGGTCAAATGTCAAAGGCAAGGCTATTGCACCTATTTGCCATAAAAGTGGACCCAGAGTCTAGTTCTTGTTCCATTTCTATTCTAGATTGTATTGTGGAAAGGAATATGGCTATTTGGCCTCTGTCCTGGTTGGCAAGTTTATTGGCCCTTGACCTAATATTGAAGTTGTTAGGGATTGGGTGTCCCGTAAATGGAAGGGAAAGGGTCAGATTGATGTGGTAGTCATGTTTAATGGTTTTCTTCTGATTCTCCTTTGCTTGTGAGGAGGACCTTCGATCTATTTTAGCGGGTGGTCCCTGGATGTTAGGCAAATCATCATTGGCTCTCAAGAAATGGGAACCAGGCTTTAACCCAAAGGAATGGTAATGTAATGAGGCCCCTATATGGGTGCGGCTACCAAGTTTTCCTATGGAGTTATGGGGAGAAGAAATCTTTGTTGGGATTGCTGCCTACTTTGGTGAGCTCCTTTTAGTTGACCCAATGACATCTGCGAAGAGGCGTCTGGTGTATGCCAGAATATGTGTGAATGTTAAACAATTTGCTAATTTTCCAAAGGAAGTTGACCTCTTCTCTAAGATGGGAAGATGGGTTTAAAAAGTTGAGTATGAATCTATTCCCTTTGCTTGTTTCCATTGTAAAAAAGTTGGTCATTGGGCTAGGGAATGCCCTTCTAAGCCTATGCCTAAGATGACTTGGAAGAAGAAAAATGAGACAAAGGGGGTGGATTTGGTGGTGCCCCCCCATCTTTGGATCCCTCTCCATGCATGGATGGAATAAATAATATCCTGTGTGTTTAGGATGGTCCAAATCAAAATACTTCAATCTTGGAGCCCTTGAATGAGGAAGGGGATGCAGGGAGAAGTTCGAAGCCTGAGGAGATTTATAATGGGGATATGTTTGTGATGGAGAATCATAGGGTTGTGGATCCTTCCATCCACCTTGTTGTTGAAGTTGGGAATTTATCAGATCCAAACATTACTGATGATGTGGCCTAGGATGATGATAATCCAAACCCATTTATTGAGGTAAAAACTAAGCATAGAAAAAGGAACTCCCCAAATGGTAATTTATTAACACCAATTTTTTGTGGTGTTAAGACTAGAAATAGAGAAAAGGCAAATTGTGGATCTAATTTGAGGGTAGTGGGGATGCCTCCCAATGTGATTAATAGAGATAAGCATAGTTGGGATTCCATTGTTGATGGAGTCTAGGGAACACTACATGACATGGGGATTGGTTCCCCCCATCCAGTCAAATGAAAGTCATTTCATGGAATATTAGGGGATTGAATCATCCCCACAAACATGATCTTCTATCCAACTTGGTTAGAGATCACATACCGGATATTTTTCTTGTTCAAGAAACCAAAATGCCTGGTTGTAGAGTGGAAAAGATCAAGTTGGTTGTTTTCAGGGAGTGTGGTACTCATTTTGCTAATGCTGATGGGGATTTTGGTGGTATTGTCACTTTGTGGAATCCTAAATGACTCTTGGGTAAGGTTGTATTTACCTCTCCTAATCACATTGCCACTAGATTTACTAGTCTATCTAATGGATCATCTTGGATCATTTCTAATATTTAAGCCCCAAATGGGAAAAGTGGTAGAAAAATGCTTTGGTCCTCTATCATTAATGTTATAATGGCTTTCCCAAACGAAAAATGGATTCTATTGGGGTATTTTAATACCCCATTATCTAGTATGGAAAAGGCTGGTGGAATGCCTGTTTCAGATGATAATACGTAGGACTTGGCGGATATGATTAATTCTCTAGGTTTGTTAGACCTTGATCTACTTGGGGCTAAATTCACTTCATCCAACAGAAGAAGTGGGGGGGACCTCATCCAAGCCAGAGTGGACTGAGGTATTATTTCTCCTAATTGGATTCATAATGCTTCTTGTAGATTAAATGCGTTGTCCAAAATTGGGTCCGATCATTTCTTGATTTGTCTAAGTATATCCCCTTTGATCGGGAGAAACGCCTTCCCCTCCAGGTTTGAGAAGATGTAACTTTTAGCTCCAGATATTCATGAAAATATTTCTAAATGGTAGAATGTTGACATTCAAGGAACTGTGATGTTTAGAGTGGCTAATAAACTAGCCAATATTAAGTCCAATAACCAACTCTGGAATAAAGTTTCCTTTGGCAATATTTTTTAGATAAAAGATCATCTTAAGAAAGATTTAGATTATGTCCAGTCTCAGATTCAAGATGTGGGGTATGACCCTATGGTTAAGGATAAAGAAGTTGAGTTACTTACCAAGATTAATTATATCATCTCTAAGGAGGAGGAATTTTGGAAGCAAAGGTCTAGAGCTTTATGGCTCAAATCCGGTGATAGAAACACGAAGTTTTTTCATATGACTACCCTCAAACATAGGGCCTCTAAAATAAACAATATAATTTTAGTGGATTAAGGTTGGATTGATAAGAAGGAGGAGTTGAACCAGGAAGCCATTAGATATTTTTCCACTCTTCTTTCAGATGATAGCCCTCTTGATGTTAATGCTCAAGATGAGATCATGCAAGAGTTTAGATGTACTGTTTCCCAGGACATGAATAAGGAGATAACTAGAACCCCATCTCATGATGAGGTTAGAGTTGTGGTTTTTTCCTTTGAAGGTAATAAAGTCCTTGGCCTTGATGGCTTCCCTATGTCTTTTTTTCAGATTTTTTGGTATATTATTAGTTCAAATGTTGTGGATGCTGCTAGAGAGTTATTTGGTTCCAAATCGCCTCTTAGGGAACTGAATGCTACCTTTTTTGTCCCGATCCCTAAGAAACCTAATGCCTTCTCCTTTCAAGACTTTAGACCCATTAGTTTATGTAACTTGATCTATAAAATATTTACCAAGATCATTGTGTGTAGGCTTAAAAGCTTGCTGCCTTTCTTGATTTTGAAGCATCAGAATGGTTTTTTTCCTAGTAGATAGATTTTGGATTCTATTATTGTTGTCCATGATAATATCCATTCTTTGTCTATTAATAAGAATTCAGGATTCTTATTGAATTTGGATCTCCTCAAAGCTTATGATCGGGTCAATTGAAATTTTATGTTTAAAGTGCTCCAAGCCTTTGGTTTCGGTAACCATTTCATCCAGCTTGTCAATCAGTGTGTTAGCACTCCCAAATTTTTGGTTCTAGTCAATGGTTTGGCGTCTGATTTCTTCTCAGTGTTGAGGGGTATTAGACAAGGGGATCCTCTATCGCCATTCCTCTTTATTCTGATGAGTGAAGCTTTCAGCAAAATTATCTGGAGAGATGTCAGGAAGAGCAATCTGAGGGGTTTGCTACCTTCAATCCAAGCTACTATCTGCTCCCACTAGCAATTTGTTGATGATATGCTTCTGATGGGGGAAAGTTTGATTAAAGAAGCAAATATACTATTAAAGTTATACTAGATACTTATGAGAAAGGATCGGGGCAAAAAGTCAGTCTCTCTAAAAGCTTCATATTCTTCATGAATACTCCTAAGCATAGAAAATTGAAGATTGCCAATATTTTGGGTTGTAAGATAGGTGTTCTCCCTGATTCATATTTGGGTCTGCTCTTGTGTCTGGGACCTACCTCGAACTCCTTCTGGTCTAGTTTGATTGATAGATTTCAAAGGAAGTTGGCTGGTTAGAAAGGAGCTTTGTTAAACCAAGCAGGTAAAATTCAATTGATTAAGGCTTTGCTTTAGAACCTCCCTGTCTATTTAAAATCCCAACCAAATTTGCTGATATAATGGAAAGTATACAGAAGCACTTCCTTTGGTTGAGCTCTGAATCTAAGAGTAGGCTTCATTTGGTTGCCTGGGATCAGGTTTGTTTTCCTAGAAATAGGGGGGGCCTAGATATTAGACATCTGAGAGACTTTAATAGAGCTTTAATGGCTAAGAAGCTATAGAGATGTCTAAAAGAGAACAATGAGTGGATTGATATTTTCAAGGAAAAATACAAAATTTATGGCTTCCAAAGAATGCTGGAAAATTATTCCCTCCCAACTTCTGTCTCTGATCTGTGGAATAACTTCTGTAGATCCTCTTCCATTATTTCTCAAGGAAGCCAATGGGTTCTGGGAAATGGTAGAAATGTAAGTTTTTGGGATGATTGGTGGACAGAAAAGGGACCTTTGTTTAATTTGGTGTGGGATTCACAATTCAAAGAGAAATGCATTAATCTGATTAGAACTTGGGTTGCAGATTATATCAGTAATGGAGTTTGGGTGGACCTCAGAACCTTGGATGCTTCTCTGTCTCCTTTGTTTTCTTGGTTGAACCTGATCATCATTCCATCCTCTTTGGTGGAAGATCTGTTTATTTGGAATGGCTCTACTTCAGGGCAGTTTTTGGTGGTAGATGCTTTTAGAATCATCACCAGGTCTTTTTCTCCTCCCCCCTTTTGGGCTGGAATTTGGAATAAACTCTTAATTCTTAAAGTTAATATCTTCTTCTGGTTATTCATGCAAAACAAGATTTCTACCATTGATAATCTCTGTAAATATGGGATCCCCATCACTAATAGATGCTTTTTATGTAAAGAAGAAGCCAAAAATATTGATCATCTACTCTTACATTGTTGCTATGCTAGGGACATCGGGGACTTCTTTTTCAATCTGTGGAATTGTAATTGGGTTCCCCCAGATTCTATCCAGAACTTCTGGTTCCAGTGGAAGTGTCCTTATGACAACCATGCGATTGGTAATCTATGGAACTTATCCCTACCTCATATTGCTTGGGGTTTGTGGAAGGAAAGAAATAATAGGGTATTCAGATATATGGAGTCCACTGCTCTTGTGGTGGCTATTAGAATAAGGAATGTTATTAAGGAAATTTTTCTTAATTAGTGTCTTGGTAGGAAAGATGATCTTCCTCTTGAGTCTAGCCAGGAGGAATGGGATACTATCAAGCAGTGACAGATAAGATGGAATTTATCTATCCCTCATTATAAAATAAAAAATACCAAAGAGAATGTTTCTTGGAATCCGCCCCTTTCGGGGTGGATCAAAATTAATATCGATGGGGTGGCCAAAGGAAATCCTGGGCCAGCTTGCTGTGGGGGAGTGGCAAGGAACCATTTGGGTTTTCTAGTCTCTATGGTGGCGCTCCCTTTGGGTACCCAGACTAACCATTTTGCAGAGGCCAGTGCTGCCTACATAGGACTACACATGGTGAGCAAGGAGGGGTTCAAATGGGTCTAGATGGAGAGTGATTCACTTAACATCGTCAAATGAATTAAGGGATGTACAGTGCCTAGCTATACTATTTCAAACTTAATCAAGGATTGCCTTGAAATGACAATCGGCTATGAGGATTTCAAGATCTCACATGTTTTACGGGAAGGAAACAAACTGATGGATCATTTGGAAAACTTGGTGGTGGGTAACGTGGCAGATAAATGGTGGAGAGGAGAGGACAATTTCTCGAAAACCCTGTGCGACGTGGCAAGAAATGATGCCAAGATCTTCGGCCTTTCTAATGAAAATTCTGATGAAAGATTATGATGGGATGAGAGTCATTGGGGTGGTATTTCATATTATTAACACTTTGAGAAGTGTTAGAACTTTTAGTTTGCCCTGTTTCTAGTTTTCTTTCCTCCTAGTTTTTCTGGAATCTCTTATTTGCTCAAGCTTCAAAATGGGAGGTGAAAAGAATAGGTTTGAATCCACAACCTATGATAAGTGGCAAAAGAATAAGGAGGTTTGGGAGGAAATTTCTGACGGCGGGATGGTACCTTTTTTGGAGAGATTGCATGGTCATTCTGCCATTGTTACAAAAAGATTTGTTAAAGGTTGGAATAAGGGTGTGTTGACTACCTTTGGTGCAGAGTTTCAAGTCAATGAGAATCTGGTTGCCACTGTTATTGGTCTGGATATGAAAGGCAGAAAATTCTATAAAGACAGGAAGTCAGGTGAGGAGGCTATTGGTGCCTTTTATGAGAAGGAGAAGGAAAGAATAAGGGTTACGAAAAATGGTGGATAGTGGCTATAATAGGAAGAGTTGATTTCCCTCTAGGCTAATATGGTAGAATTCATCATGAGGTACATCACCCTGGATGGTAGATATGCTTGTATTTTCTCACATCATTTTACTATCTTAAACCATTTTAGGCATGGTAGATTGATTTCCATTCCCTTTTATTTGGTTTCATCCTTGGATAATAGTTTAGTTAAAGATTCTGAAAACCAGTATAACCCTGTGATTCATGAAGGCTTATCTTGTTGATTATGGAATACGCCCAGGCTCATGAAGTGAAACCCACCCCCCAAGGATAAAACCCACATTTCCTCCTCTAACCCTGATGTGCAGTTGGTTTCTAATATAGAGATGGATGAGGATGACAATGGTACTACAATGGATTGGCCCGATATCAAGGATATGGAGGACCCTGACTATAGACCAAAGAAAGAAGGGGAGATTATGGTGACCCTGGGAACTAAAGTAGCAAGAAAATCAATCCTCCAAGGTGGGCGGCTAGTAAGTTCAAATCTAGCAGTAGGAAAATGTAAGACCTGGAGCCACCCACCAAAAAGAAAATGAAACTTACCAAATATAGTGGGTCCAAATTCCTGGACCACGAGATTGGGTTGGACATCCTATCAAGGTGGATGATGAGAAACAGGGGTTTTTGATTAAGGAAATAAAGGAAAGATAAAGTAGGAGAGGGTGATGGGAAATCTGCTATTGGAGGCTACTAGAAGTCAGGAGAGTTGTTGGAAGTGGGTGCAGAAGGAAATTGGATCCCTAAAAGATGAGATTACAGGAATTGTTGAAACTTTCATGGAATCTCCTGGGCCCAATAAATCTAAGAAGATCATGAGTATGATCCAAAAAATTTCGCACGATGTGGAAACTATGAAGGTTGACCAAGAGCGTAGAATTGAGAAGTTGGAAGAGGATGTGAGTGAGATCAAGGAAAACATAAACAATCTAGTGGAAATCAGTAGGCAGATGATGAACAATAGTGCTGATGGTTTGGAAAAATATAATTCCATGATGACTAATTATAGAACTAGGACCATTGCCAGTGACCCTCCCATGGGGGAAAAGCATAAAAAGATTGCTTCAGAAGGTGGACAGAGTGTTGCTGGTGGGAAGATTAGCTTAGGTCTATGTACTATAACCAAGAGTCAGAGCTAGGACCAAGGAACCTCTAGATTCATCATGGAGGACTTGGCAAAAATTAATAGGAGTATTATTTAGAAAAATACTGAATTGATGCACTCTCTTAGCTGAGTGCTTTGCCCTATTTTTTGGTTAAGCTTATTTTGTTTGTTTTTTTGTTGTCAGTCTATGTGGGGTTTGTCCCCTATTTTTCTTAGTTTTTCGATCTAGTTGGTTGCTGGCCTTGGTCTGTAATACTCTGGGTTTCAGGTCCCTGTAAAACCTATTTATCTTTATCAAAAACAAGAAATAAATCTATTCATGTTGTCTACTATGTAATTTTTAGCATACGTATCATGTGACTTATGTAAATCTAATTATGTTTGACCTTCATATAAGATGTAAGATAACATAAGATTAATTAATTACATATGTAGGAACCTAAACCCCTTTGACGAGGATCCTGGACAGTCTACATAAAGGCAAGGTGACGATTCTCCTCATGGATCCACAACTATAAGTCAATACACCCTATAGAAACCATTTATTATTTGCTTTCTTTCCATTTACACCCATCTTGGAGTGGTTTAATAATAAGCCAGGTTTTACCAACTACAATATCACTCTATTTGCAATTTCTTACTCGAACTACTTATCAAATCCTAGTACAAGTTTTATCCCTCTGTAATCTCATTCAAGCATTTTAATTAATTCTTTGGATTAAAGAATGAAATGAAAAATTAAATACATCATAACAATGCAACAAGAAAATGAAATAGAACCAACACAACATATGCAAAATTAACAAGCGAATGGAGGGAACAACGCAGTTGGAGGGAAATTTGAATTCTGCGAATGGAGGGAACAATGCGACTGTTTCTTTTGGTTCTGATTCCTCTGCAACACAAGGACAACTTGACTCTTTGGGTTCTATGGTGGATGATGAGGATGGTTGAAAGGACAGGGACCCATAGCATTAGGACCCTCCTCAAAATAATAAAGATTCTTCAAAGTTGGTTCCTGAGATATTGAGCGCTGATTTGAAAAAGACGATAGAGAATAAAGCTCTCAAACCCTAGAATAGTCTTTTTGCAAACAAACCCACTGGTAAATCGTCCTTTCCTTCTGGGGAAGATATTTCTGATAGAAAAATAGGTAGACTATCTATTGCAGTTCCAGATGTGGTAATAGACCATAGTATATCTTTGATGGATTTTTCTCTAGTGGGTAAATTTGTTGGACCCAGACCTAATATTGAGGTTTTCAGATCTTTTGTTAAGAGAAAATGGAGGTTGAAAGGATAGGTTGATGTTTCAGCCCTGTCAAGGGGTTTCTTTGTCTTTTCCTTCTCTTATAGGGACGATTTGGAAATGGCCCTGAGTGGAGGACCTTGGATGTTTCAGAAATCCTCATTATCCTTAAGGAAATGGTCTCCAAATATGGAGCTCAATGACTCCTTTTTTGAATCTGCCCTGGTATAGGTGTGATTGCCTAGTTTGCCGCTTGAATTCTAGTTGGAGGATGTTTTCTCAAGTATTGCCAACTCCTTTAGGGAGCTTGTGGCTATAGATTCTATGATAGAAGCATGAAAAAGGCTGGTATATGCGAGAATATGTTTCAATATTTCACAGAATACGGATCTACCTAGCTCTATTGAAATAAATTCCAAACTAGGGAAGTGGGAACAAGCCATAGAGTTTGAGTCCCTCCTCTTTGTGTGTTTCTCTTGTAAGAAAGCTGGACACTAGGCAAAGGCTTGCCCAAGTAACCCCAAGAATGTTCAGAAGCATAACAATCATGTTAAATAGATTCAGAAAGAGAAGAGTAACAAAAATGAGGCAAGTAAAGAGGAAGGAGGAAGTGGATTTCCTAGTAACTCAAATGATATGAAAAAAGATGATAGGAGAGCTAGTCCTTCCAAGGATTCTAGTCAGAAGGAAGATAGACATAATAAAGATAAAGGATTTGAGATCAAAATAGCCAATGGATTTGAAGTATTACAGAGTCAGGAGGTAGAGAATATAAGCATAGAAGAAAATCTTGAAGAGGGTGAGATTGAGGATACCGATGAATCACAACATGAGGCTCTAAAAGAAACAGATATGAAAAATAATAAAGTTTTCCCTGAGGTCTTTGAAGGTCAAGAAGTTACTGTTGGAAAAAAGATCAATTTTGGTTCACCTCAGGTTATCCTTAATTCTCTATTTCAGAATGTTGGTATTGAATCGCCCACCTCTTCTCAGAAAATAGGAGAACCATGGACTAATAAGAAACCTGTAGATAAAGATGAAGAAGATGAAGAGATAATAGTAGTGGGAAAAAAGAAAAATAAGAAGACAGGTTGCTCTAATGGGGTTAAACTAGAACCAGATCTAAGGTAGATATTGGTCTTTCCAAATCCCCGAAGGGACGTAAAACCATGAAGTGGCATAAGGACCAAGAGAGTAAATAGAACATAGCTGATGGAAGGAAGCGAACTATCCAAGAACCCTGCTCTCAGGTTTCCAAATGAAGTTAATTTCATGGAATATTTGAGGCCTAAATGGTCTCCACAAATAGGATGTATTAAGGAATTTTATCAGAGATCATAAGCCGATATCATCCTGGTTCAGGAAACTAAAATGAGTAAGGAAAAAGTTGAAACATTAAAATTCTTCAAACATGGAGGAGTTTGTGGTAGTAGTTCAAATGGGGTGTCAGGTGGGGTGGCCATATTTTGGAATAGGAAAACTATTGATGAAGATGGCAATATTATTTTTGATGAATACTAAGAGGGGGCACATGAATTAGTATACCAAAAAATACTAAAATCAAACTCTTAAACAGTTTAGCAGATAACCGGTAAAACAGATTCACTAATAAACCTGTTAAGATAAATGCAAACCAAATAGCAAACAAAGCATTCACCCACAAGAGCACAATCACCATAACACAAGATAATTGACATGGAAACCCAAATGGGAAAAACCACGGTGAGCAGAAACTCACAAGTAACTATCTATAGAATAGAAACCAGACCGGTTAAGATCAGACTGGTTAAGGTCATACAATGTTCTTCACCAGAATAGATCTTGTTAGGAATCTAGATCTCTGTTAGGAGATAAGTCTTGTTAAAGACTATCTTGTTAGAGGATTTCAAATCCACAGTTGTGAACCACCTTGTTAGAGGATTTACAAAGGCCTTGCTGGGCCTACCCGGTTAAGGGTTTTAGACTTGTCAAAGATATTAGTAATCAACAAGTAAATGATCTAGGCAATAGCACAATATGCTTAGTTAGATCCTTGATAGCTCATTGTTAATGCATTTCAACATTACTTCAGTCTTCAATATCTCCACACTCTATCTCTTCACACACACTTAATCTTATCTGCAAAGATCGCACATAACCTTTTCTATCACACATCTCATACATCATACATGCAAACCCTAGACATGATGTCCTTATAAAGGAAACTGATTTCATGTCGGTCCAATAGGATTAGACTACAAGTTCCTAGGTTCAGTGCATCTAGATACATTTGGTAACATGACACAAAATCACCGCCAAAGTATTGGTGGATGATAACTCATCACACATTATAGAAATACTGACTGGTAACTCATCACAGAGTAATATCGGTTAATACAATATATCGATTACTGGTTGTCAAAAATTAAGACTGGTAGAACATAGTGTTCTGATCAAAAGTTAACTACTGCTTGGTTCCTTCGTACCGCTTGAGCTCCTCAAACCGCTTGGTGTCTCCATACCGCTTGAACTCTTTAGTCAATCTATGACCAGTAAACATCTTCTGAAAAATACCGGTGGTCTAAAGACTATACATTCAATAATATACAATATCGGCTGGAACAATTACTGGTTGAGCATAACTCATACATGAAGAAAGTGTGTGTCCATCATCAAGAAAGTGTGTGTACATCAATGACAATCAAAACATCATCAAAATGCCAACAATTTCTATGAGAGTTAAATATATTGCTGAAGATCAGGACTAGGTGGTTACCAAAATTTATGCCCCAAATTCTAAATCGGCTAGGAGTAAATTTTGGGACAAAATTCAGCAAAAAAGGGGTTTTTTTTCTCAGGACAGGTGGCTGTTGATGGGGGATTTCAACACCCCGTTGCAACAAAGTGACAAATATGGAGGAACTCAAGCTCAGCTGGATAGCAGGATTGACCTTATGGACTTTATCAATGCCAATACTCTGATTGATGTTGATCTTACTGGAGCTTCCTACACTTGGTCTAATCGAAGCGATGGAGGAGACCTTATTCAGGTAAGGCTTGAGAGATCCCTTATCACTCCTGATTGGATCCTCAAGTATAGATGTTCTTTGTCTATTATTAACAGAATAGGTTCAAATCATTATCCCATTTCTTTTGTTGCTGAGTCTGTTAAAAGAAATTGATGTTTTCCTTTCCAGTTTGAAAAAATGTGGATTTCACACCCGTCTTTGGAAAATTCCATTGCCAAATGGTGGAATATTAATGTGGATGGATCTGCCATGTTCAAAGTTGCTAAAAAACTAAGAAATACCAAAGATAACATCAAGATTTGGAACAAGAAGGTTTTTGGAGATATTTTTGAATCCAAAAGGAAGCTGGAGGAGGAATTAGAGCACATTCAAAACTCTATTCAGAAAGATGGTTATAATATGTTTCTGAAGGCTAAGGAATATGAGATTCTAGCCAAACTTCACAACACTATTTCTAGGGAAGAAATCTACTAGAGGTAGAGATCTAGGGCTATTTGGTTGGAAGCTGGGGATAGAAACACTAAGTTCTTTCACATGACATCTTTGAAGCATAAAGTTGCTAGCAGAATATCTAGATTAACTGTTGATGACAAAATCCTTCTCAAAGATGGTGACATTGGGGATGAAGTTGTTAGGTTATTCTCTAACCTCCTTACTGGTAGTAAGTATATTCACATTGTTAAGCAACAAGACCTGGTTGATAACATTCCTAAGATTATTGAACCTCACCAGAATAAGACTTTATCTCCTATCCCTACAACTGATGAAATTAAAAAAGCTGTTTTTTCTTTTCAAGGGGATAAGGCTTCGGGCCTGGATGGTTTTCCCATGTTTTTCTTTCAAGAATATTGGCATATTGTTGGGAAAGATACGGTCAATGCTGTCAAAAAATTTTTTGGTTCCAGAAGAATCCTTAAGGAAATAAATTCTACTTTTATTGCTCTAATTCCAAAGGTGGCTGGAGTTGATTCTATGGGAAAGTTTAGGCCAATAAGTCTTTGTAATTCCTTTTACAAGATCATTTCAAAAGTTATGACGTCCAGACTCTTGGCTGTTCTCCCCTTTTTTATCTGTGAGGAGTAAAAAGGATTTGTCCCAGGTAGGCAGATTTTGGATTCTATTATTCTTGTGCATGAGAATATCCATTCTCTTAATGCTGCAAACAAAGAGGGTTTCCTTATAAAATTGGATATGGATTTGTAATTCCTTTTACAAGATCATTTCAAAAGTTATGACTTCCAAACTCTTGGTTGTTCTCCCCTTTGTTATCTCTGAGGAGTAAAAAGGATTTGTCCTAGGTAGGCAGATTTTGGATTCTATTATTCTTGTGCATGAGAATATCCATTCTCTTAATGCTACAAACAAAGAGGGTTTCTTGATAAAATTGGATATGGCTAAAGCCTATGATAGAATGGAATGGCAGGTTCTTTTCAGGTTTATGGATGCCTTTGGATTTGATGAGAAGGTAATTAAAGTTACAAGAGAATTGATATCTACCCCATACTTTTCTATTCTTATTAATGGTTCTCCGTCTAGATTTTTTAAATATTATAGGGGACTAAGGCAAGGAGATCCTATTTCTCCTATTCTTTTCACAATCTTGGTAGAGAGTATGAGCAGATTGATTTAGAAAATAAAAATGAATAAAACCATCAAAGGATTGCAACCCTCCTCTGCTAATGTGTTATATACTCACCAATAGTTTGTTGATGATACAATTTTGATGGGATATTCTTCTTTTGGTGAGGCTGTTGCTTTGAAAGGTTCTATCAACTCTTATTCTTTGGCTATTGGTCAGCAAGTTAATTGGGAGAAGTCTGCTATTTATTTCATAAATACCCCAATATTGAGGCAGCAGTGAATTGCTAACGTTATTGGTTGTAAGGTGGAGTTGCTCCCATCTACTTATTTGGGTCTCCCTCTTGGTTTGGCTCCTCCAAACTCTTTCTGGAACTTGTTAATTGACAAACTCAATAAGAAATTGGCAGGTTGGAAAGGATCTATGCTATCTCAGGCTGGTAAGCTTCAACTTCTTCAAGCTACTCTTCAGAATCTTCCTGTTTATGCTCTGAGCTTGTTTAGTGTACCAGTTAAATTTGTTGAATCTCTAGAAAGGATTCAAAAAATATTTCTTTGGTTAGGGGTTGAAGACAAGAAAAGGATAGCCTTGGTTACCTGGGACAAAGTTTGTAATCCTAAGTGCAAGGGGGGATTAGGTATTAAAGTTCTTAAAACTTTTAATAAAGCCTTGCTTGCTAAACAAATTTGGATGGATTTTGGTATTAAGAAAGATTGGAGTAGGGTGTGGTTTGATAAATATATTCATAACCAGCCAATTAATTATCTTCTCTACTATGAAGGTATCCCTATTGGTTATTTTATATGGAATAGTATGATCAAATCTATAAAAGTTGCTAAAGCTGGAGTTGGATGGGTCCTTGGCAAAGGTGATAAAATCAGGTTCTGGGAGGATGTTTGGATTAAAGATGAACCTCTCTTTAATCAGGACTACAACAAATTCATTGATGAATGCAAAAGGAGGCATGGTTCTATGGTTTGTAATTACTGGAAGGAGAATAAATGGGTTAGACTTGATGTTATTTATGGTGGTTTTTTGCTGCTCTAGTAGGATCTGCTATCCTTTTCTATTAGTAAAGATTTTGATGATGTTTTTCTATGGAAGAGAAATCCCAGGGGTAACTTCACTATTGCCTCAACTTATAAAAAAACTATTACTCAGGGTTGCAACCCAATATGGACTAAAATCTGGAATACATTCCTCATTCCTAAAGTTAACATGTTTTTTTGGCTTGCTGCTCACAACAAGATTCTTACCATTGATAACTTGGCTCACAGAGGTTTCATGTTTCCTAACAGGTGTGAGTTATGTCAGAAAGAGGTAGAATCTATGGATCATTTTTTTACCCATTGTTCTTTTACCTAGGAAATCTGGAGTAAAATCTGGATGCAATGGAAAGTTGACTGGGTTATGCATAATAGTCTTAAGGAAGTCATCCTGCAATGGATTTTTTCTACCAAATTTCCTCTCATTAAGACCCTCTGGTCCTTTGTCTTTCCTATGACCTATTGGTACATATGGAAGGAGAGAAATAATAGAATTTTTAGGGAAGCTAAGTGTATGTCTCATGTGGTTTTTGAAAAGATTTGCAGGGCAATTAAAGAAAACATAAATACTCTTCACAAAAACAACAAGCAATGGAGCTATCTTAATATGACTGATTATGAGAAAATCATCCTCATTGAATGGAATTTGATTCACAAGGTCTGTAAATCTGATACAAAGAGTAGGAGAGAAAATTTCATTTGGAGATTTCCTTGTCATAATTGGGTTAAGGTGAATTTTGATGGTGCTGCTAAAGGCAATCCTGGGAAGTCGGGAGGGGGAGGAGTCACCAAAAATTATTATGGTTATTGTGTTGCTGCAATTGCCTCTCCCTTTGGAGTTCAAAACAATCATGTTGCAGAAGCTCAGGTAATGTTAAAGTGCCTCCAGCTTGCTCAGAGTTTTAATTTTTAAAAAATATGGCTGGAAGGGGACTCTCTCAATATTATTCAGGGTATCAAAGGCACTAGTTCACCCTCTTGGAACATTTATAATATCATTGAGAGTGCTAAAAAATTATTATAAGCCTATGATAGTGTTTTCATTTCCCATACTCTAAGGGAAGGTAATAAGGTAGCTGACTTATTAGCTAATGAGAGGGTTTATTTAGAGGAGGACACTAAACATATTGGATAAGTTGCTTGTAAGAAGGTAGTCCGTGAGCAATTATTATCTAATTGAATCCATGGTACAAGTTAAGTTCATTATTACTTTTCTGGGTTCAGATATCAAAGATAGATATTGGAGTTATGTGAAGTGTTAGCTGATGATCTATTTTAGGCATTGTGATTATGATAATCGATGTGACGGGGCTAATCATATTAAGTGTTGGTTCATGTTGAATGTCCTTAAAGATTATTTGAATAATAAGGATTTAACCCTATTTTTCGAATCCAACGTTTTGTTCTAGAGTCTGAGCTTAAGTCTAGGTATCCGGTTTCTTCAGCATTTGAGTATCCCGTGCTCTGTTGAGGGTTTTGACCTAAATTACAATATGGGGGTAATCTGAATCAAAATGAGCCTTCCAGTTGTGACAACTGGAAAAGCGAACACAAAATTTGGCGGAGGCTGCATAGATATGGTTTCATTGACTACATGGAAAAACTACGCAGGAGTAAAAAGTCGGTGTCTCATGGTTTCGCCAAGGGATGGAGCAATAACAAAGTCACTCTATTTGGGCAGACTTGGATGCTGGATGAAGACTTGGTGGCGGAGGTTACAGGTTTATAGAAGGAAGGTACCAAATTTTACAGAGACCGCAAGTTCTTGGTGGAAGCCACCAAGAACTTCCCTAAAAATGATGAAGAGAGAGTTTGACTCACCAAGAAGGACAATGTGTCCTACTATCTTCCTCAATAGGTAAAATCTTTCTGGCATAAAATGTTAAGAGTTTTAATGGAATACCTAATGGTTGATGGTAGGTTTTCTAAGGTTTACAATTATCATTTTGTTATCCTAAACCATTTTCACCATGGATTGAAGATCTCTTTACCTTTCTATTTAGCTTCTTCTCTTAATGAAAGCTTCGTTGATCATGCCAAAAAACCTAAATCCTATCCCATTGCTCACCAAGGGCTTATACTGCTAATTTATGTGCATTTGAAGGGTAAAGCTAGGGCTAATAGGGAAGATCCTTTGGTGGAAAATGCCCATATTTCTGAGGGTCATGAGGGCTCTGAGTCTGATGATGATGCGTCTAACATTCCTTTACATAAGAAAGGTAGGGTTACTCATGAAGCTAAAGATGAGATGGAAGTGAAAGCTGGTTTAGAGGAGGAATAGGGGAAGGTGGTTGATGTTGAGGCAGAGAGTGAGAAGAAAGAGGCTAAGGGAGAGGAGGAGAAGATGCAGAGAAAAGAGTAATTTGAAGAGCCAGAAGTCTTAGATATCAGGAATGAATCTCAACACACTACGGAGGAGGTTAATCCTAGGTTTGTGAGCTCTGCTCCAAGTATGGAGACCGCAGACTCCATTTTGAATGCTGCCAAAAATAGCACTCTGGAAATTTTCAACTTCCAGAAATGGGTGATTGAAAATATCTCCAGTATTTAAAATAAACAAAGAGATTTGGATCATAAAATTTAGAATTTGATTAAGGATACCAATATTGTAGGTAAAGAGGATGCGGCGGTGGATACCAGTGAGGCTGAGGATGAAGAAGAAATGTAGGATTGGTTGAAAAAAGAAATGATTAAGGGTGATATGAAGCATCTTGAATATGTTATTATAATCATCAAAGAAAAGGGAGAGGATGATAATGAAATTATTATCAATCAGATTACTAAAACTGAGAAAGCCTTGAAGAAATTTATGGATCATAGTCTTGAGGTTTTGAAGGTTTCGTCTCAAAACATGCATGATCTAGTTGCTTGTTTGGAGAAGAACAAGTAGAACAAAGAGATGGTGATCATTGATGATGTGCTGACCACCAGTTCTGCTCCTCACTCTTATAGACGAAGAACAAGGCAAACTACCAGTAATCTGGAGATGAAGACTAAAGACACCCATCAGATGCAGAATAACAAAGACCTGAAAGAAGCTGCTAATGTGATGATGATGCTGGTTAAGGATGCGGAAGAGTCTATAAAGTTTTTTTATCTGACATGTAATCTGGTCTTTGGTTGCCAGTCTCTCGCTGGCTTTTTGTTGTTCTTTTCCTTAGCTGTTGTTTTCTTTGCTAGTCTTTTGTAGCTCTTCTTACTATGTCCCTTCCTCTCTAGTTTCTTTTATGCTTATCTTCTCGTTATGTAAGTGGGTTTCAGGTCCCTTAAAATCTGATTTTCCTTAATAAAAAACAAGCAAATGAAACCCTTGATTCCATTTACTCAAAATAAGACAAAATCATACACAGGAGAGTAAGGATTTTGAAATTATATCAGTATTAACTTCAAAAGCTATCTTCTATCAAATAACCAAATACATTTCATTTAAAGAAGAACCCATTTGAAAATTGAAACTGATGACTATCTTCTATTTTTCTCTGCAAAATGACATTACAATTCTCTGCTATTTACTCATGACTTCTCAAAACTGGAACCTAATCTTGTAGACCGAACCTACACAAGAGACCCCATTTCGATATTTTGGAAACCTTTTTAATGGCCTTGATTTTCCTCTTATAGAAAACAAGGGAGAATCAAGCTTGAGGCCAAGAGACACATGTCATATAGAATGAACAAGCCAAGAAAGCCATACACAATTATGTTACAAAATATTCCTTAAAACTACCCATTCGCTGGCACCCGTGATAAAATAGAATCACAATTTTTAACTGAACATTAGTAGAAACAAAAGTGCTCGAGTCATACCATTATCATCCTAATGTCTTCAACCAGACTATGAGATGCTTCATTCTGTCCTATACAAAATCTTCCTTCTCGGAAGGGAAACTAGATCTTGGCAAGAAGTAAAATCGCCCCCAAACTAGAGGAATATCTCCAACCTTTATGCCCAGGATCAGAGAAAGTGGAAGGATAAGCTTAAGGGAAAACATAATATGTTGGGGAGGGGTCACAGCTTGCTTGTCATTGCAGAGACGACTAGCTGCCACTCCCCACTCAAGCAAATCCTTCTTTCATTCCCTTGTGGGCTCCTTCCTTAGACCCCTTTCCAACTAGTGGTAGAGTAGATGCAAAGGATGTATCATGAGTATCTTTTTCTGATAAGAAATGGCTTTCACGCCCCCTTTGACAATCCTTCAAATTTTCACAACCCCTCTGACAATAAGCAAACTCACACAAGAGAAAGAAAATCCATCTGGTATCAAAAAGCACACAACAACTCAATGCACAATACTGCTCAAATATCATCTTCTTCAGTGATGAAAAACCACTCTTTAGAAAGAAAAGAGGCTTCTTTTCTCTTCTACCAATTGAACTACCACCTTATTCTATTTATAATCAAAATCAATTCACCTAGCGGTGTTTGTTCATGCAAAAATAATCTTCCTAAATGCTTGCTTCTATCTATTCACCATGCTAGTTGTGAACTAGAGAAATCATGCATGTCAGACCCAGGACACCGTTGAATTCCAACTTTTTCACAAGGAAAGTCAATCCACTACTTTTCTGTCAAGATTCACCTTACATGGATGATTTTTTTTTTATCTTCTCATCCCGGGACTACGCAAATTTGCTTCAAAATTCTTTTAAAACACCGGATTATCCACTTTTAGATCTTCTTAAAGAAAGCTTGTTTGACTTTATCCCTAACAATCCGTGAGAATCCTTGACAATAAGAAACCTCTGATTTTACCAAGAAATTTTTGATCTTTCATTTCCAACTCAAAGGTTATCAAAATTCTCTTATGCCTCTAAAACTGTTGTCCTTGCTTGTCAAATCAATTTTGACTCAATACAAACCTTCAGAAAACTGGGTTTCTGAAATGAGTCAGCATCCAATCGTCCTACCTTGTCACTATTTTCTCCAAGTTGAAAAGCTTGCACTCTGTCCATCTTAAAAACATCAACCCGCATGAAGATCAATATCTTTATCCAAAGTTTAAAACACAAGTATATTTTTTAACATTTAAATCTTGAAATCAATTTTTTTTAACGCCTAAATGTTGGAATCGTCAAGAGTTGCTATAAAAAGAGAACATCTGCTAATGTGCTTATGATGTTGTGGCTTGATGATGATCACAAGCAATTTGATGACTAAATTTCACGCATTCAAGCCTTTTTATAAGAACTGTTTCTTAATAAAAAAATGAACTTCCAAATGTAAAACTAAGTGAATATCTTTACTTTTCATGGAAAACAAATAAGATATTGAATGGATTTTAAAGTCTAAATAGGAAAATTATTATCCTAAACAGACAACACATGCTACAACAACAAAATAATGGTTCAAATGATAAAATGATAAAAATAGAGTAACACCGTTATCTAGCCATGTTCCTTTCCTTATGAGTTTCTTACATGACAAATAATTCATTTGTCCTGTTATTCTTTAGATAATTAACTAAGAATGCCACAAAGAAATATCTTTCCCACATATGACTATCTACTGAATCAAATTAGCCAAGTTGGTCCCCATGGTGGCTTATTGAAATGAGTATATGCATGTGAAACACAAATGCATAATACATTATTGATTGCCAGGCACAAACTCCAATTCGAAGCAACAAGTGTTGTTAATATGAAAACTAATTAAGGAAATAAACATTCAATATTTACATCACTAAGAAAAAGAAAATTGTGAAGTTCTTAAATTACTTGTCCACTTGAACATTTTGGAGGATTACACTTGACATTGCAGCTTCATATTCTTTGTGATAAAAAAAAGTTCCGATATAGACATCAAAATATTCAGAATGATGATAAGAAATTACTCCAAAATTAATATTAATGTAAGAATTTTGTATGATAAGACTATTTGGAACGTGACATAGTATCCTTCAATCCTTTACCAAGCAATTAAGAATAGTTTCTAATACACAAAATATATCAAACTAGTGAAAATCAAAGAACATACAATTCTTGAAAAAAGTAGGCATTTCTAAATATTTTCTCAACCTTTGGCATGGCCAAATGTCATATCCCCTTCTTAAAAATAGAGGATTAGTTGAAGACCTATAGCCTATGTCCATTTCCAATAGACTAAAAGATAAAATAATGGAAATTATTTCATAATAGCTTTATAGTTTTTGCAACAATCATCTTTCCAAAAAAGGTAATTTAGCTATTTTTGACGACTGTCTAAATGAGTGTTACTAAAATAGATTTTGTCACTCTTTTATATATAAGAATTGCCCAAGAATAGTGACAAAACTACTAACAGTTGAATAATTTGCAATCAAATAACCAACCTTTCTTTGCGTTTGAAAGGGGCAACTCCCTTTTTAGATAGAACTTGAAATATGACAATCAAGACCTTTGACAACCCACCCTCAAATCTATTTGCAACCTTTGAAAAAAAAAAACAAGATATGGTGAACCATCTATTACAACTTCTTATCGTCTCTCTCTATGGAATCCTAAAATGTATTTCCTCTCATAATAACAATCGACCCTCTCCCAACTATCTCTCTCATTTGATGGAGTGTAGGTACCACCAAATAGGTATTTGTCAGATGTGTCTTCCTCAAGCAAGGGAAATTCAGGAAGAGAAGAGGAAAGTGAGACATGTAGTAGGTCTAAAAGAGGGAGATCAACTAGAGGTTAAAAGATTAGAAGAAAATTCCATAAACTCATGGAATTGTTTCTTGCTCAAGGGGGGTCAGGCTCTTATGATGACAAGAGCATAGGCAACATCGAGGTGCCCTTGAGGTACAAACATCTACAAAAACAATGGGTACCCAAGGAAATTCCTCCAATAAACACGATTTTTTGTGTTAATGGGAGGATATATCACATAACACCATCGCCATTACATTGTTTGGGCCTAGTTTCCATGGACAACATAAAGGTCTATTACAACAAATTTGTTGAATTGATGGAGTATATTGGGCCCTATTACAATTACAAAAACTGGATGTAGCTAGTTTGATATACATGAAGTATGCATAGGTATGTACTGTCAGAAAATTATATACAACTAAAAGATAATGATCAAAGTAAAAGAGTTGTTATGTACATTGATGGAAGGCCAAAAACAACAGGAAATATTTCAGGTTTTATAAACAACACATGACCTTGGCCAACTTATAGGCAGCCCAATTGCATATTCGAGGTGCGCGAGGGAAATCATATATTCGTATTTTTGATAAAATCAATAAGTGCAATGGAAGAGTTGTTAATCAATTACAATTTGAATCACATAGATACAATCAAAGTTACTATCATGGGGGTGGCGCGTACTTATATATACCATTTAAACCAACCTCCAATTAATGATTCTAATATATCATTTTATTATTAAGTTTTTTTGGTAAGTCTATTGGTTTCATTTCGGTAATGTTTTTTTATATTTAATTTTTGTCAATCTGACACATAGCACAGACCGGGATGTAGCTCCAAGCTTTTCTACCGAGCAGGTAAACCTCATTGTAATTATACAAATTAGATACATGCAAAATTTAATATTATTATGTTCTTTTCTTTAGGGTTTTGGATTAATTTTGATAATGTTACTAATATTCTTGTCATAGATGGATGTTTAGGGAAAGGCACCTGCAGTAGCTGAGAACATCGATACAAAGGTGGACTCACTATTATGCGATGATGACATTGCATATTCCACAAACCTTGTTGAAATGATAAGAAAGACAAAAAAAAAATTTAATAAAGAAATTCCTAAATTTTTATTCATAGTCCCTCAAACTTATGAGATACAAGAGAGGGTGAAACAATTGATAGAACAAAACTTGCAAGTAAGCAGACATGAAATATTTAATTATAACATAAGTTCATTCATGGTTTATATTTTATACTCTTTTATGTCATAAACTAAAATATGTATGCGTTGTTTTTATAGGAGTTTTTGCATCCTCATGAAGCTAGTGGCCATGATCAGGGTACTCCAGGTAGTTTAGGTGATGACCATGTTCTATGCATACACCAGCTCATATTTTTACATGTTCTTGTCCTTTAGTTAATGTGTTATTGCTCTTATATTTAATTTATTGTATATTTTAAGTATTAATATTTAGGTGTTGTCCATGTTCCTATGCATTCACCACCTCACCCAACCTCATCATCGGCACATATATTGCCGACTACAATGTCGACAACATGCAACATGCAGTCATCGAGTACTACACCGACCTGTGCAACAAGACATGTACCTAGGGATGCAGAGGCCACTAGTGGCAATATTTTAGCAGCATTTCCTAGATCTTCCCATATTACTAGTACGAGAATGTTGCCGGTCACATTTGTCATGACCGATGCTCTTATTCCCATAAAGATAGAGAAGGTTTCAGGTACATTAAAATAATTATTATATATAGTCCAATTGCAATTTACTTATTGATCACTCATTTTGGACTAATGATCCCATGATTTTTTTGCAGGCAATGATTTTTTTAATAAACATCTAAATGATATTACAATGGATATCTTCAAGCCCACCATACGTACATGATGGAATGCCCAAAATCAACAATTAAAAGATGAACTCATAAACTGTTTGGCTATGTTGTTCGGAAATGACACATTCAACAAAACCAAGGTCCTTCAGAAAGGTGACACATATATAAAGTATGTGAGGGACCAATATAGGACACAAATAGAGAAGAACAAAAAGTATGAGTGTCCCCCCATGATTCTAGAGAGGGAGTGGAAGGACCTGGTTTCAGATGGAAAGGAGAAAGTTGAAAAGAGAAAAGGACATACACCACCGAGCAAAGGAAGGTATGTGATACTATTAACAATGTAATTATGTACTAATTAATATTTATATTTACATAATCTAACATATTTCAAACTTTTCATAGGCTTCCCGACACATCAAAGGCAACTAAGGCAAGACTAGAAAAGCATGGGCAACACAAACTTGGCTCTGGTGGTTATATGCACTAATACCTTCGGCCTAAAATTCCGATGGAGGTTTCCGACGAAGAAGGTATATTGTGACCAAATTTGATTTTTTTTTGAAAAAATGCCCGCATTCATCGGAATTCTGATGATAATTCAACTTTTGGCTTCGACAGAGAAGGAATTGGCAATGAAATTTGTGTTTTTTGAGAAAAAGTGCCTGCATTCGTCAAAATTCTGACAATCGCGGGCATTACTTAAAAAAAAAAGACCAAGTCATTTGATAAACATTAGTCTTGCCTATCCGTCCCATTGACCTTTGCCATCACAAAAAAATTGGGCATTACAAGGAGCGAAACAATTCTGGATTGGGGTGCCGCCAAGATCCGCCTGAAGAAAAAAGGTAGGGTAATCAACCAGTTTATTCACAGGATGTTTTCTTGAAGAAAAAATCATTATATTTGTGACAATGTGTTGAATTTGCTTGATGTAGTGATGAAATTGTTTGAATTTTACATAGGAGGTTGCATTTGTCTTGGTTGATGATCAAGTTGTATCCTTCTTATAATGAATTTTACTGCTCATAATTTTTTTTCCCTAGCTCATATTCATTGTCTGGTAGAAAAAGAGATAAATAAGATTGAATTGGATGGTTGATCAAATGAAATGATCAATTATCCTCTTTATAGGCATAACCTCTTAGGGTAGACCCTAATTAAGGAGCGGGATGACCTAAACCCGCATGATCAAATAGGGAAGAACCATAGATTGTGCCACTCTTGTATCTTACATCCATTGGAAGTGTCCTAAACGTAGGCTCTAGTTGAGGAGCTTACCTTGGGTATGGATGCTAGTATATATGGTTGTGATAGAAACTCCCTGCTGCAGGACCGTGAGACCACTATGTAGTGATTGAGTGCCATTTTTTGTTAGTGTTTTGGAAAGGAAGATAAGTGTACTGTGATAGGAAGGTGGTATAAAATGGAAGTTGAGAGGTATAAGGTTATGAGGTGTGGGTTAGGATAAGATAGGGAGGTAAGTGATGGAGGATGTAATGGTGAAAGAGTTAGTTAGGATATGTTAGGGGTTTGGAAGGTAGGAAAGTGAATGGGGGGAGATAAAAGGATGTGAAGGATGGAATGGGGTTAGGTAGGTGAAGTAAAAGAAAATGTGTATGAGATTAAGGTTTAGGATAGGATGTAGGAAAGTGAAGGAGGTTAAGAGAGGGGATATGAAAGGTAGATGGAAGGTAATAATGATAGGAAGTGAGGTAAAGGCTATGAGGTGTGGGTTAGAAAATAGGGTGTAGGAAATGGAAGGAAGGATCATCCATGTCGTAGTGCTTCAAGAGGAGCACATTCACATGAGGGACAAGAAGAGTCATATCACTTTGAGAGTTTTCACCAAGATGAGTAGCTCGAGTATGGACCTCAAATCTTACAAGCCTTATAGAATTTGATAGGTGTGATACAGGATAGGTTTTCACCCACAACAGAGACACCTCATGAGGATCCACTTGTAGTAGAGGAGCATATACTTGCATCTTGGGAGATTATTAGGAGTTTGCCTTGAATTTGGGAAATACACATAGAGGAAATAGAAGATTGATCAATACACATTACTTAGCCTCATCATGCATAAATAAAAGAGGTATAGACTATAGCAAGCACATATCATGAACCAAAGGATCATATTTGAGAGTTGTTTCATCTCCAATCCTCTACATTTTAAAGATCCACAAATGGGGTTGAGGCTAAGTATTGGTTACTTAGCTTGGACTTATGCTTTTGGTTGCATCTATATGTGAGAAACCTAAAGGCATAATTTGGAATGCAATTTTTGAGAGGACTTGCTTCCACCTTGTGGTACTGGGAGGATAAAATGCACCAACTCACATTGGAAACCCTATCATGGGATACCATTTTGGAGTGCTTCAATGTGTGTTCTATTTCAAAATATTTTTGACAGAGATGCATAGATGAGTTTCACAATCTACATAATGAAGTTTCATAGTGGCTTAATATGAGAGCTATTTTTTGGAGTTCTTGTAGTTTGTAGATTACATTCAAGACAAGTTACTTGTCAATTATTTCATTAGGGGTGGAAAGCCCAAAATTTTAGTTTTCCTACACATGGCCAATCCAAATGAATTTAGGGTTGCTATGAAAAAGTCTCTTATGGAAAAGGAGGTACATGGGAGGACACAAGAGGCATGAGAGAAGTTTGTAACCCTGATCAAGGGACTAAAGTGTCCATAGGCCTCCCCATCCTTCAAAGGAGAATTTAGACTTACTATAGGATTTCAAAGAAAAACTCAATAGTATCAATATTAGGGACAAAGGTCTAGAGCATAGTAGGGGCCATAGGGTAGTCACATGTGACCATCATCGTCAAAAGGATATTTTAGGTATGAGAGACTATAGGGCTATGAAGCTAGGTATTGTATTACTCAACAACCTTTTAGGGGAGAATCTAGTGTTTTTAGTAGTTAGGATCTTGTAATTATGGTGGGGCCTAGCCAACATAGGGTTATATGAGAGGCACATGTTATGTATATGTTAGTATCAGACAAAGAGTTTCCACGAGGTTTTAGAGTAGGTGGACACCATCCTAGGATGTAAAAGTAGATAGTTGATATGTGGTCTTTACCCTTCCAACCACTCAACATATATCACCATGGGTCTTTACCCTCCCAAACACCCAAAGGTCAAAGGAAGATTCATTGCTGCAACACTCACTTTTTGTGACAGTCTCAAGCACTTAGGACAGTCACTCCTTTCATGGTCATTCTTCACCACACACCACTCTCTAAAATTAATTATGATGATAGTGTATGTCCTTAAACCTTCCACCAACACCAAACTCAATACCAAACTCTTTCCCAATCTCGCTAATAGACTAGCTCAACTCACTATCAAATTGTGACAATCAATGCAAGGTTTAGGACAATAGTTAGGATCTTCTAATTATGGTTGGGCCTAGCCAACATAGGGTTATATGAGAGGCACATGTTATGTATATGTTAGTATCAGACAGAGATTGCCCACAAGGTTTTAGAGTAGGTGGACACCATCCTAGGATGTCAAAGTAGATAGTTGATATGTGGGTCTCTACCCTCCCAACCACTCAACATATATCACCATGGGTCTTTAACCTCCCAACCACCCAAAGGTCAAAGGAATATTCACTACTGCAACACTCACTTTTTGTGACAGTCTCAAGCACTTAGGACAGTCACTCCTTTCATGGCCATTCTTCTTCACAACACTCTCTAACATTAATTATGATGATAGTGTACCTCCTTAAAACTTACACCAACACAAAAATCAATACCAAACTCTTTCCCAATCTTGCTAATGGACTAGAAGGCATGAACAGAGGATCAACCAAACTCTTTCCCAATCTTGACTAATCTAGACTTGTAGCAGACCTTATTGATTTTCTACTTTTTCATAAAGATCTTGAAGATGATGCTCACTATTTTATATCATTGACTATGCTCTAAATTTGACTTCATCCTACATTGTTCACAATAGCCATAGATCATCATCTTCATGCAACAATGACATTTTATCAAATAGACTATCATTATTCATCTTGTATGCTCTCTAAACTTGGGCATTAAGGTTGTCCTATGCATTATCACATGACTATTTTTTCTTGTTCTTAGGGTTACCTATTGCTCTAAACATGATTAGGCTTTTTCACTATGTTGACTACCACCTTTAATGGAATTCCATCATGAAGACTTATTACTATTGCCCTCTTTGACTGTCACAAGATGACTAACATGTTTGCATAGGTGACTAGATCTATTCATGTGAGTTCTCTTCATAATATTGGTAATTTTCATACTTTGATCATAAGGATACCACCTTACCTCTTTATGTCTTGACATGATTATTTGTTCACATAGTTATATTTTCTTCATAAAACCTTGTTGCCTCATACCATTTGGATGATAAAAAAAATTCTACAAGTTCCAATGCCTTTGTCCTTGAACTATCTTGGACTACATAACTACCAACTTGGCATTGTTCCCATATGATTGTGGTGAATTTCTTTGTTATCCTTGGACATACTTTCTATGATTTGTATTATTGATCTTTGTTTTTCATTTATATTAAACTTCTTTTGATTGGCTCCACTTTCTCCTAAATGTCAACTGTCACCCTTTGATAATTTCTTTGCCAAAAAGAGATCTCAAAATCTATCATTGGACTGTCTTTTGATGTTGTGACTACTCTGAGATTCATGCTTATATTCTTGTGTTCCTAAGAATATCATATACTCCATTATTGGTTCTTTATACAATCCTATATATTTTTATCATTGGCAATGGTTTGCATGCATTCATAGGAATTCAAGGCCAAGAACAAATCTATACTCCTTGGTAATGAAATCCCTCTAAGCATGTGTTTTCTTCATCTCTAAAACTTTTCTTTCCACCCTTGTTGTCTATAGCACTTCAGACCTATCCATTAGGCATGAGCTTTTAATCTCTATGTTTGGCTGCTATTAAACTTCTATTTGGATTGTAACATTTTCTACTCCATCTATTTTTGATCATCTTCCCATTTTTCTACTCACCGTCTTCTACCTAATGGCTGACATCTATGTGGTTTCTATGACTATTAACCCTTGGGGGTTGTCATCATATCTCTGCAAACATCTTATTTTGGCCCTCCTTATGTAATATTCACAAATTATGATCTCTCCTAAGTAATTGATAACGATTATATATTTATCAATAAACAATCTAAATTGAATGCAAATACTTTTTCCTTTGCAATGTAAGGTGTTGGCTTTGGGTTGAAATCCTACCTCAATCTTTGATCTTGGTTGAAAACTCTTCTTAACTTTCTCTTTGACTGCTCGTTGAATCTTTGGGACTTCCCTTCATATGCATGATTCTTCACATGGTTCAGATTATTGCCATTTTTGTGGCTTCTTTGGTGGTGTAGTAGGTGTATAAGGGTTTACACACAACTTTGTTTTAGTAGTTAAACTCATTTCCACAATTAAGGAGCCCAAATAGGAAGAAAAGTTGACATGAACACAAAGATACCCTAAATACCATGTGAAATGATGATGATGATGGATTTTAATAACGTCCACAAGGCCAAAGCAGCCCATGGGACCCACAGACAACACACACCCTATAAAATCAGGGCATTATGACTTTAAACAATATGTAACCTCTTCTCAAGATCTTCTCTTCTTCAGTGAATTTTAATTAGCAAACTTATTATTTTTTTGAGTTTTGTTTCCTCAAAAAGTGTGTTTAAATTATTTATTTTCAAAGTCTTCATAAATGGCACAAATGTCACTATATGTCGAGTATTTCATGACAAAATGTCACTCCATCTCTACTACTCCAGTGTTATAGAATAGGCACATTCTTTTATTCCATTCTTCTTCAGGCACATAAGGGATATAAATGATGGAAGAAGGAGATACATGGGGGGGAAAGAGGTTTAGGATGTGGGAGGTAGAAGGGGTTGGAGTTAGGATATGTTGGGGAATAAAGTGGAGTGTGAGGTATAAGGGGGTAATGAAAGGGTAAAGGGGATGTAGGTTATAATAGGAGTTGTAAGGGGAAAGGAAAAAGGGTAAGGGGGTAGGGTGGTAGGTTAGGATAGGGATAGGATATGGGTAGGCTAGGATGGGGGTAGGTGATAAGATGGAAAGGGTAGGTTAATAGGTGTGTGGTAGAGGTAAGCTTAGGTAAATAAAGGAAGTAAGACTTATGGGATGTGGGTTATAATAGGTGATTTTAGGGAAATAAAGGGGTAAAGGGGTAGGTATTGTGGAGGGGAGTGTGAGATATAAGGTATGAGGGGAAGGAAGATGCTAGGATAGAATAGGGGTAGGGTTAAGGTGGAAAGGAAGTTAGTGGAGGGAGGTGAGGGTGTAAGATGTGAAGGAGGTTAAGGCATGGGGTATGAAAGGTGGTTAAAGGATAGAGGATATGAAGGTAGGTGAGTTAGAAGGTATGGTAAATGGAAGTGAAGAGTGTTAGGGGAGGTGGAAATGGGAGGAAATGGAAATGAGAGTGATTGGGTTTGGGCACCCACTGACAGGATCGACTGAAGTGGAAGGGATTATGCCTTGGCTGGGCAAAGGGAATGTTAAACCTCACTTCATTTCAAAGAGAAAGACTTGGCCAGATCCTGAGAAACTATGAACAAAAGGTTAACAGCAAAGACTCCACAACAACCAACTAAGATAAGACAACTAACCTAGAAAACAAAAAAAGTGTGTTTTGGTGAAGATTGGGAATGGTGTGTTTTGGTGAAGAAACATGATGTGAGAAGTTTGATGCAGATGCAAGGGTAGAACTCAGTATTTCATATTAGGACAACAACCACATTGATTAGGCAAGTCAAATAAGGTCTCTCCAATACACAAGGGCAACATTAGTCATGTAAGTATGCATGAGCATGGGAATGGATAGTTACTTTCCTTTTAGAATAACTTGTGTCTACAACTCTCTATAGCTTGGGTCTATGACTAACTTAGGTCTATGACTCTCAATGGGCATATCACCTTCTCTAAATAACCACAAAGCCATTAGATATGTTTTTAGATGAAAAAGAAGAGTTAAATGGTTTTGGTTCAATTTGCATAATTTCTATGTTCAAGTAATTTAATTTGGTATATTATATTGAAACGTGATTTAATAACTAACATTTCAACTTCTATATAACTAGTTCTATAGCCCAATTTTTTTGCTTGTGAAGAAAGACCATGTCAGTGAACAAAGAAAGGAGACAATTGCTAGAGTGTGGTCTAACTTGAAAAGAAAAGGTGATGGAAAATGTTATTGTCCCTGCAAAATTTTTAAGGGGTTAAAGACTAGAAGACTTCTAATCAAAACAACTAAGAAACTTTGTAGGCTGCATGGTCACATTGAAGGTGGACATGATTATCATCCATTGGTAAGTTTTTTATTCTATCATTTTAACAATTTATATACATAAGAAATCACTTGATAATGAGATCGTGATCATGGTTTATTTATGTTTATCAATTTTATATAGGTCGAGCACCCCGAAGCACATGATATGGATCAACACAACCTGGAGAATATGGTTTTCTAAGTGGAGGAACATGGAGGTGTGAATATCAAAGTTGAAGTAATGATCCCATGAAAGATGACAATCATGAGCCACAAAACACAATTGAAGATGATGGTACAAATACATTGATCCATGACACATTTAGTACTAGCACAACTGATCATGATGATAAAGATGACCTTGATGTTGTTCACGATGTCCCTCTACCTGAGAAGGCATCTAAGGCCCTTTACGAAGGCTCCCAGAAAACTCTTCTCTCTGTTGTATTGTTGTTGGTGAACTTGAAGGTTATGAATGATTTCTTATATCTCACATATGTTAAGATATGTCATATATGTCACAATAAATGGTGAATCATGTTGTACCATTAATATTATTTATATTAACAAAGTATATTTTTTTGATGTAGATTGATAGGTGAGTTTTTGTTACCACCATCAAATATTCTACCTCGCTCATACCGAGAATTATCTTCCATTATGAAAGATATTGGAATGGAGTATCAAGCAATAGATGCTTGTACCAATGATCACATTATATATCACAAACAACATGAATTTTGAACTGGATGCCCTGAATGTCATATCAGTAGATATCAAATAGATCAAATAAAAAAAAGGGTTCCTCGCAAGGTTCTTCACTATATTCCCATTATTCCACGTATGCAACGATTATTCAAGTGCACTAGCTTGGCACAATTTATGAATTACCATGCACATAATAGAAGTCAAGATGACATTATTCTAATGTTTGTGGGTGGTTCAACATTTATGGACATAGAGGAAAAGTGGCCACACTTTAAAGAAGAACCTCGTAATCTTAGGCTTTCATTGGCAGTGGACGGTGTCAATCCATTTGGAGAGCTGAGATCTGTTTACTCAGTGTGGCTTGTTTTTGTTATCAACAATAACATTCCTCCATGAATGTCAATAAAGAGGGAGCACATAATGTTGGCAATTATTGTTCTAGGTATTTTATCATTTAAATATATTAGTCTACATTTAATCATAAATATTGTAGTAAAATGGTCATAATAATTATGTAATGTTTTTGTTCATTCGATTAGGTAAGTACCAAGTTAAGATATGAATGTATATATAGAGCCTCTTATCGACAAGTTGCTAGAGTTATGGAATGGTGTCATTATGTATGACATCTCTAGACCAATAGGACAAAGGCAATTTCAATTCCATGTGATGCTTGTATGGACAATACACGATGCCCCAGGGCTAACACATTTTTGTGGTATGTTATAGTGTTCAGGTTGCGCATGATAATTATAATTAAAAAAATTAACATATTTAATCCAATTATACATTATCTTGTAGGTCTTCAAACAAAGGGAAAATTTGCATGTCCAGTTTGTGGTCCAAAGATGAAATCTTGTCATTCAAAAAGTTTAGGAAAGTAGGTGTTTGATGAGTATAGGCACTTTCTTCACAAAAATCATTTGTATCGAAATACTAAAAAACATATTTTCAATGAGAAAGAAGAGAATACATCAAAGCCACGAAGAATGACACCTCACATGAGGAAGTTATGTGATGCTTGTATGGACAATACACGATGCCCCAGGGCTAACACATTTTTGTGGTATTTTATAGTGTTCAAGTTGCGCATGATAATTATAATTAAAAAAATTAACATATTTAATCCAATTATACATTATCTTGTAGGTCTTAAAACAAAGGGGAAATTTGCATGTCCAGTTTGTGGTCCAAAGATGAAATCTCGTCATTCAAAAAGTTTAGGAAAGCAGGTGTTTGATGAGTATAGGCACATTCTCCACAAAAATCATAAGTATTGAAATACTAAAAAACATCTTTTCAATGAGAAAGAAGAAAATACATCAAAGCCATGAAGAATGACACCTCACCTGTGGAAGTTGGAATATAATAGAATTAATCAACAAGGTAATGCCATTTCATAACTCTAGCATATATAATATTGGAAAGAATATAATAGAGACATTATGGAAAATATTGGATGGAAGGTGTGACAAAGAAAAAATTGTCAAAATTTGTAGTGACATTCAAGATTCCAATCATGCAATGAAAAATGTCATTCAATCAAATAGCCATGGAGACTAGATTAATATAAGTGAGCTTCCTTGGTAATTAATGGACCAGCAAAGCAATTCTATAAAAGAAGTCATACGAAAAATTTGATTTCCCACAGGATTTGTTGTGAACATAAACAATCTCATATCAAAGAAAAGTGAATTTGGGCCAGGGATGAAAACGCAAGATTGGAATACCTTCATTAAGGTAATTCATGTTCTTATGTTCTTACTATATATTTGTATACTACGCATGTACTTTCATTGTATTATGTTAGAAAAAAATAAAAAGATAATTTTATAATTGTTTCAGTACATTCTACCTCTATCTCTCCCAGACGACTTAGACAAGAATGCCAAGCAAGTCATATATGATCTTGGAAAATACATGAGGTAAGTAGTTATATTTGTTCAGTTCGTAGTATAGATATTATATTTGCGATTTGTTTTACTTGTTATGTAATATATTTTTTTGCATCTTGAATATCTTGTAGGTGATTGTCATGTAAATAAATCCATAAAGAAGATATAAAATATTGAAAGAGAAAAATTCCTCATCTAATGTGTGAAATGCAAAAGTGTCTACCTTCATCTTTTTTCAATGCACAAGAACACTACCTCATACACCAAGTTGAGGAGATTGAATTGTGTGGACCTATACACACTAGGTCAATGTGGATGGTTGAGAGGCACTTGAAGTTTTTGAAGGCTTTGGTTCGACAAAGAGCACAGTCCTGAGGGTTCTATGATGGAGGGATATATGGTATACCTGACTATGGTGTACATTTCTGAATATCTTTCTAAGTTTACAACAAAGATCCACGTGGATTGCATTTGGAGTCCCAACCCCATTAAGAAATTCAAAGGGGAGTACTTGATAGGAAAATGTAGATTGAGGAAAGTGAGAGGTAATTATAAGATGTTATTGTAGTTATTTAATTCTTAATCTTCAAAACAAATCGGTTGTAAGACATCTATTTATTTTTTGTACAGTTGGTCGAGAGTGGGATGCACTACATTTGTATATTACAAACAATCTTGATTGGATGACGGTATGGATTGAACATTGTCAACATTTTGCTCGCACATTAACATGGGAAGGTGTGACTTAATTGGTTAAAGAAGCTCATCGTAATGGAGATTCCAATGTTATGCAAAGGGAAATTGATTTAGCACATGGTTTAAGAGATAAATAGGTATGTATAAATTTATTAATCACCCATATGTTTATCAACTCACGATGCAATAATTTTTACATGTTTGACATATCTTAGGTCAAACACCACAATGCTATGTGCTGCAATGGTAATAAATTTCGCATCAAAAAGTTGGATGACACAAAGAAAACTTGTGATTCTAGGTTAACTGTAGTCTTTGAGGTGACAAATATTTCATCAAGAAATGACATACATCCTCAAGAGTCTCAAAATCAATACTATGGCATTTTGGATAATATACTTGAGTGCGACTTTAATTCCTTCAAATTAGTTTTGTTCATCGTCAAATGGTACAGGCTACGATTGAATAAAAATGATCCTGATAGAACTATTATTGAACATGATAATGATTTTACAATGGTTAATACAAGGTCATTTGAACTAGTTGGGGATGAGCCCTATGTTCTTCCAAGTCAATGTGAGCAGGTATTTTACTCAGAGGTTCCACATAAACTGGGTTGGTCATTTTTTGTTAGACATGATCCAAGAGGAAGGCCGATAAAGTATAATATGATGGAAGAAGAATATACTGAAGAAGTAGAAGATGAAGTATATGATGATCACGATCGACAGTTACTTGATGATGATGAAGAAGAAGAAGTTGTTGTTGTTGTTGCTGCTGCTGCTGATGATGATGATGATGATGATGACAATGGTGATGCTGATGCTGATGCCAAAGATGATGATGGTGGTGGTGGTGGTGATGATGATGATGATGATGATGATGATGATGATGATGATGATGATGATGATGATGTTGATGGTGGTGGTGGTGGTGGTGGTGGTGGTGGTGGTCATGATGATGAATTAAATGTATGAGGTATGTGATTAGTATATTATCTATTTAATATTGATTTCTTGATAGAAATGTTTTTGACTTATATGGTTACATAATTAATTCATTGTGTTTTGAATTCTAATGCCATTACATTATTAATTCATGATGAAAGTTTTAATGTTTTTAATTCATGTTCCATGACCTCTAGCAGGTCCTTATAGTAGAACTATGACACCCCGAGGAGATGGAGATAGGGAGAGTGACTATTTATGTGACATTTTTTAAACTTTGTGTTTATTTATGGAATTTGGATTGTTTATTAGCTATGTGACGGATTACATGTTTATGATGATACATGTGACATTTTTTGAACTTTGTGTTTATTTATAGAATGTGGATTGTTTGTTACCTATGTGATGGATGGTGATTTATGATACATATGTGATGGATTACATGTTTATGATGACACATATGTGATTCTAATTATGATTCTCAATTACATATATGATGATACATCATGTGATTCATATGATGCTTATGATACACATGTATTTATTGTTTATCAACTTACAAATGTAATGCTTATGATGCTCAATTGATGGTGTTGATTTCATGTATAGTCCTTGTGTGATGTTGTCACCCTTGGTGGGAACAAGTCATTGACTACAGACATCGTCAACCATTTAGTTGAGGATCCTGCATAGTCTACATAAAGTAAAGGTAAGGAATTAAAAAAATTACAATGATTATGATGACAACATATTTTTTTTATTTAATACTCTTTTTGTCTTCAAAGTTCATGTTGTTCATGTTGTGTACTATGTAATTTTTAGCCGACATAAGATAATTGAATTACATGTGCAGGAACCTGAACCCGTTTGATGAGGATCTTGCATAGTCTCATGGATCGACAGGTATAACTAGTCAGTACACCCTATAGAAATAGTTTATTTTTTAAAAAATACTTGGAAAATAAACTTTCTCCTTTTTTTAAACCTTGACATTAGCAGCAAATCTAATACAGTTATCAATACTTGAGGCCCCAGTTGGACTTATTCAAATTTTAATCTCAACATCAACTTTAGGGCCGACTTCTTCATCAACATTACCCTCATTTGTAAAATATCTCTCATTACCAACTAACTCTCATTTGATGGAGTGCAGGTACCACCAAATAGGTATTTGTCAGATGTGTCTTCCTCGAGTGAGGGAAATGAAGGAATAGAAAATGAAAGTGAGACATGTAGTAGATCTACAATAGGGAGATCAACTAGAGGTCAAAAGATTAGAAGAAAATTCAATAAACACATGAAATTTTTCCTTGCTCAAAGGTGGTCATGTTCTTATGATGATGAGACCAAAGGTGACATTGAGGTTCCCTTGAGGTACAAACATCTACAAAAACAATGGGGACCCAAGGAACTTCCTCCAATAAACACCAATTTTTGTGTTAATGATAGGATATATCGCATAGAACCTTCGTCATTACATGGTTTGGGCCTATTTTCCATGGACGGCATAAAGGTTTGTTACAACAAAGTTGCTGAATTCATGGAGTTTGTTGGACCTTGCTACAATTATAATAATTGGATGCAGATTATTCAATATTAAAAAAGTATGCGTAGGTATGCACTGTCAGCAAATTATATACAACAAAAAGATAATGATCAAAGTAAATGAGTGGTTGTATACATTGATGGAAGGCCAAAAGCAACAGGGAATATTGCAGGTTTTATAAATAGTATGTGACCTAGGTCAACTAATAAACAACCCAATTGCATATTTGAGGTGCACGAGGGAAATCATGTATTCGTATGTGCGATAAAATCAATAAGTGCAGGGAAAGAGCTTCTAATCGATTACAATTTGAATCATATAGATACAAACAAAGTTACTATCATGGGGGTGGTACGTACTATATACCATTTAAATTAACCAACCTCCAATTAATGACTCCAATATACCATTTTATTATGAAGTTTTTTTGCTAAGCCTATTGGTTTAATTTTGCTAACGTTTTTATATTTTTTCTTTGTCATAGGGTGACATGGATCCATCACATAACACAAATAGGGATGTAGGTCGCGACACTTCTACCGAGTAGGTAAACCTCATTGTAATTGTACAAATTAGATAGAAGCAAACTGTTACATTATTATGTTCTTTTTTTGAGTGTTGTAGACTAATTTTGTAATTGTTAATGATATTCTTGACATAGATAGATGTTTGGGGAAAGGGAAAGGGAGTTGTAGTACCTGAGAACCTCTATAGGGATGTCGACTCAACAGGATTAAGTGATGATGACCCTAGAAATTCCACAAACCCTATGGAATTGATAAAAAAGTCTCTTAGATAAATTAGTAGAGAGATTGTTGCTTTGACATCTGTGGAGCCTCAGACTGACGAGATATGAGAGAGGGTGCAAGTATTGATGTGGACAACACAAAACTTGCAAGTAAGTAGTAGTGAAAGCTTTAATTATAACAAAAGTTCAATAATGGTTTATATTTTATTCTCTTTTATGTCATTAACTAAAATATGTACGTGTTGTTTTTACAACAATTTATGCATCCTCATGAAACTGATGGCCATGATCAGAGTGTTTCAAGTAGTTCAAGTGATGACAATTTTATTGGCTTATCACCTTGAGTACCCAAAATACATCATACTTGATACTATCAATGTTCATAATAAAGGTTCATCCTTGTTTACAATTCTTGCACTTTTCATATATTTAATGTTTTATTCTTCAGGTGTTGTCAATGATCTCGTGCAAATGCCGCTAGCGGCTCGTCAGAGGTTAGCCCCACCTATATTGCCGACTACAATGTCGGAAACACATAACATGTAGACATCCTCTACTACATGTCACATCGGCCTGCCCACTGTTGGTAGATCCCTTTTTTTCTCTATATTCTGTTATGTGTTTATTTCCCTTTAAGCGTTCTTTCTTGGGGGCATTTCATAGTGGATTCATTTTCTGTAGCAAGAGATGCACATGAGGATGTGCCAGAGGTGACTACTGCTAATAACATACCATCATTTCTTGGATCTTCTCATATTACTAGTACGGGAATGTTGCAGGCCACATTGGTGGTGAGTGACAAAGAAATGATTCCCTTAAAGATACAGAAGGTTCCACATACTTTAAAATTATTATTATATATAGTCTAATTGTAATTTACTTTCTAATCACTCATTTTGGACTAATGATCCCATGAATTTTTTGTAGGAAATGATATTTTTTATAAAAATCTTAGTGACATTGCATTGCAGATATTTGGGCCCACCATATGTAAAAGGTGGTACATCATATGTGAACTAAACCTAATCCAGTATTTTGATTTCATATCATTGCTAGAATAGTTTTCCTTTGATCCATTTCGTGAACTATAATAAATGTAGCTTCAGTTCATTTCTGAATCTAACAGGTTTATTTTTTCTTTAAAAGGTGGAATGACCAAGAAAAAAGGTTAAAAGATGAATTGACAAACCATATGGTTGAGTGGTTTGGAAATGAGCACTTTGACAAAACCAAGCTCCTTGAAAAAGTTGGCACATATCTAAAGTATGTGAGGGACCAATACAAGACCCATTTAGAGAAGAACCTAAAGTACGAGCATCCCCCATGATTCTAGAGAGGGAGTGGAAGGACCTAATTTTGGATGCCAATGAGAGAATTGAAAGGAAAAAATGAAATACACCACCAGACGCCAAAAGAAGGTACGCGATACTATTACGAATGTAATTATGTACTAATTAATTACTCTTTATATTTATATAATCTAACATATTTTAAAATTTTCATAGACTAAGTGACACATCAAAGGCAACCAAGGCAAGACTAGAAAAGAACAAGCAACACAAACTTGGCTCTGGTGGTTATAAGAAAATTATCGCATGAATTGTAAGTATCTATAAATGAAATATTGCATCAAAATATTTATAAATTGCAAACGATTTTTTTTTTATCAAACAATGCAAGCAAAATTCACGATACCAAGCAAAAATGCAAGGCTCTAAATTCAATAGAGCGCCCGTAGAAGATGACAAGAGAATTGCCTACCAGCAAGGCTATACAGCTGTGGCTGATTGGCTACGAGAATTGAGTGGGCAAACACAATATTCTAGTGCATCTGTCACACAGGTAAATATTCTAAATGAAAATTGTTTCAAATTGAATACTTTACCAATAATCTAATTGATGTTGAGTTCCAACATAAAGTGATTATATTTGTTTTAAATAAGCAAGCAATGATAACAATGTGCATGACATTGGATTGCAACCTGCTAATCGTGAAACACCACTTGCACATGAAGGTCTGGATGTGCATCCCAGTAGTGGAGGTATTCATTTGCTATTCAAATTTATTTATGTAATTATTAATACAATTAAACATCTTAATTTGTAACTAGAGTAGTAATTAATGAAACCTTTTTTGTTAATATTTTAGAGCATTACAAGTTGGTGGTGACCAAGTGGAGCATGATCTGGGTATATAACATCAGGAACATGATGTTCCCCAATCAAGTAAAGAGGACCACTATTATTCCTTTAAACAAATATAATTGCAATTGGTATTCAACATTAATGTAACCTTGAGTATTTCAACTCCAGATGATCTAGAGGGTGTTTAACATGTTGAGGTTGAGGCTAGACAAAATGATGTGGCCCCATCAGGTAAAGAGCGCAACAGTTATGTTTTCTAAATTAATGAAATACTTGTAACAATAATAAAAAATGTTTTGAATTTAACCGATTTCTTTGTTATTGCAGAGGACTCCCCTTTGCTTCAATCTCCTCATCCTCAGTATAGGACTAGGCATACATCGAGATCACGAGTAGAGGGTGGAACAACTCAAGAGGGGGGAAATGATGAAGAAACCGATGTTCCACTTAGTCTTTTCATAGCTTTAAAGAAAAAACAAAAAAAGAAATGATTGTAATCTACCTTATTTGATAATGATTGATTTTTATGTGTTAATGAATGTAATTATGTGCTAATGAATGGTTATGAATGATATGTGTTAATTAATATTGATGAATGTTGCGTGTTAATTAATGTTAATCAATGTTATGTGTTAATGAACATTATGTGGTATTAATGATTGAATGCTATATTTTATTAATGGTAGAAAGAAAGAATGAATGAATGTTATATGTTAACAGGGAATTTAGAGTGATGTTAGGGGGGGAGGGGCCAAATAAGCTTCCACCTTCACGTGGTTGGCCCTGTTAAGTAGAGAATATTAAACTATTCTTGAAACTGAGTGAATCTCAATAAGATAACATACTTTTCAATATTTCATTATGTTGCACAGTTAATCTTATTGAATAATGTAAATTGAATCTTAATTGCAGGGTCCAACAGAGCCAACATGAACAACACCACCACAATTTGTTGGGTATAATGAACTCCCATATTGTCTTGTATGTACACTAACAGTATGAGTTGCCTCTAGTGTTGATATCCATGGTGTGACTGCAAAAGTTATGAATATGCCTCATCCTTGTAAGTTTTTTTAGTACTTGTCATTTTCTTTAGCATTTTGTTACTTCATGAATGATATGTTTTTAGATGTCTATTCCATGAATATCTCTCTCTTGTATGCTTCATGATCAATGTGTCTTCAACATGTCCACTCCATGAGAAAATTTCTCATATATGCTTGTACCTTATGTGTATTTATGTATTACTTCATGGTTTACATGTATGATTCATGCCTTGCATGTATTCATATGTATGGTTTGTGCTTTACATAGCTCCTTCATGCCTTATGAGAATTACTTCATGCCTTGCAATCTTCTCAAAATATTGAAAAATCATTCAACAAGAAAAAGAGTAGTAGAGGCTACATACCAAAATAAATTAGATCTCCCTCTTTATTTCCTCACTTTCTTCCCTATTTTATTCCTCCCTTCTTTATCACTTCCCTTTTTCTTTATTTTTCCTTGGTATAACTAACCTTTTCTCCTTAATGTTCTTCATGAATCCAAAGACTCCTTTACACTACCCACTTTACATCCATGGAAACTACCTCCATAACTTCACTTAGTGTGAAGTAAATATTCTCTTCTACCATGGCCTTCATATATCATTTCAAATATTACCATCCATATATATATCGACCTCATTCTAAGACTTTGAATCTACTTTGCCCAGTTTTGTTTCACATTTCTCTTATGTGATAACAAAATGTGAGGATTTAAGAGAAGATTCAAATCATAATAGCCCTTAGCATTGGTTTAGAAAGAGTCTCATATTATGCCTCCTAGATTAGATGGCTCTGATCCTCATCACACTATTCAGCTTTGTCCTCACTGGATTGTTTGCACTCATGATGACATAATTGTGAAGATTATATTTCAACAATTTTTCATTTTTTTTTCTCGCTTCTGATTCAATGAGAATTAGTTAAGATATCCTTTAGGTGAAATATTTTTGTCCACCTTTGGTCAATGAAAAGAAATGTAATGTCATGTATAAAAGAGAGGATGGATGGTGGGCATGTAGTCCCACAAAGAGACATTTAATACAATATATATTAAGATGTACTGTCTAAAAAAGTCCACAATATATATTAAACTACCATATGAAATTGAAGAGTAGCAAGTCAATCTTTCCTATCCCTAGCCTATTGTGCCTTGTTATACAATATGAATAGAACCTTAGCATCATTGATCATACTCACCACTTTTTATTTTAAAATTTAAAATCAACATTTGCCTCATTTCTAATGTTGGTAAGGTTCACTATTTTTAAAAGAGTATTAGATAAGGCTCATTCTTCTATTTGATAGTCTATCGCCATCCTTATGTTATATTTTACTTTTGTTCTAGGAAAGCTTTTGATCTTTTGAAATTAGTGTGGGTTGGTTAAGGTGATTCTTTATATGTCCTAAAATTGTATGAGCCTAATAGCTTCTACTCTTATTGATAGTTTGGTGGCTCTGAACAATGGCTCCTTCAAAGAACCATGATCCTTGTAATTTTGGCCTTCCATGATGTGAAAAGAGGTTATGTTATGAATAATGGTCCAGATGATTTAGTTATTTCTTATTATGTTGAGTATGAGTAAATTTGGGCTTCCTTGGCTATGGTCACTATTTTCTACTAACTATTGTGATTTAGTGTGATTTGAGCATGGAATTCAAGTAATAAAGAGGATGGAAACAATATTCAAGTGTTAGGGGCTACGAGGCCTTGACCAAGGGATGAAAGTATCAGAAAAGTACAAGTGATTCATGTGTAGATCAATGTATCATTCACCTATTAATTCCTAGCAACATTCTCAAATAAGCAAGCAAAGAAGTATGTTGAATGCATATATACATTTTATGTTGCCATGATATATGTAAGATATCAAACATTTAACTTAGATTGATTTGGAATTTCATTCATAAATATTAGATCTTCCTTGTGGATTTTTGAATGTATAATGTCTCATTGATTTCAATATCTTTATTGCAAGTACTCTTTTCAGCATGAAACTCCACTCATTGAGGTCTCTTACTAGATGCAAGTCAGTTATCCTATCAATGATGATATGTTTTGCATGCATTTTATGGGGAAATCTTATTAATAGCTATGGTTGGGTTGTTCATTGTTTTGTGAAAATATGTACAATAGATTGGGACATTAGAGTTATAAAAACCATAAATTGTGTTTGAGATCATTGTCCTAATTGTAACAATCAGTCACCATTGGACCAAGGCCACACCAACACCATTGTGACACCAAGGTTTGTGCATAATGGTGTAAGGGCTACTCTTAGGAAATTTCATTACCATTACATATCCAAACCTGGGGTTTCCAAACACAATTTGTTTGAGTAGGCAGTATCACTGGTAAAATTATGATTGTCGCAATTGGTACCCTTAGGACAGTCATTAATATTTGGTCTATGGCACTTTTTTATGGATTCTAAATTCTTCTATGGGGTGTGAAGGGGTCCCACACAACTCTTCCAACATTCCATCCAGGGCACTTCACCCTCACCTATCTTATATTCCACTTTCTCTATGCTGCTATCCCAGAGGTCCGATACATGATGAATATCAAACCAATCAATCAAATCTAGCATGTGTCTCAGAGGTTTTGGAGACCTGTAAGAAAGAGAAATGAAAATACATATTTACAAGAGCCTTTCCAACCAGTGGTGTGAGTTTTTAGTAGTGAAAAGGCCAAAAATACATTTTTTTCCCACTCATTGGAAACCGTAGTGAGTGTTTGGATATCTTCTTCAAATTTCAATGGATCTCAATGCTACAAAATATGAAATTAATTTAATTCACCTCTCTACCATATCCAATCAACTTCTAATGAAAATATGATGAATTTCACAATTAAAAACAATGAGAATCAGACTAAAACGTTTTTGTATAAACAAAAATCTCCAACTTCATTTAGTAAAACTTTCAAAATTCAACAAGACAAACTTGGGTGGTGTGGAAAAGGACTATTTATGCCCATCCAAGTGGGTTACAATCTCAAACCACCAAAAACCAACCTCCCAACCAAATTTTAAAAAGTTGTCATGACAATAATAACAACTTTTTACAATTTTTATAATTTTTGCCCAATGGACCTCAAACTTTCCCAATTAGGTCAAAATACATCATAATGGCCTCAAATGACCTTATTTACATGAAATAACAAAAAAAAAAAAAAAAAAAATCTCAAATTTTGACCGTTTTGGCCAAATCTAGGTCCCTAGGGTGCTTCTGCACCATCAAACCATGTGAATTAGCAAAAACAAATGTGTTTTGGAAGTTTTAATGAGAGAAGCTATAAATATTTCTACCTCTCAATAGATAAATAAATACCACAAATCTCATTATTGATAAGAAAGTGTTCAATGATTCATAGAGTTCCCCCAAACCCTTCAACAAATAAATTTAACAATCTCCTCATTGGCCTATCCTCAAGTGACAAACATAATAGACAATTTCAAAAACCATTCTATACTATGAAATCAAAATACACACCTTTTGCATTGGTGAGATGTTAAATTGGGCTTGTAAAATTTTTTGCAAAACCATCCCATGTTTTCACCTTTATTTATTTTGTGAATTGGAGCTTGGTCTAGGAGGTTAGACAAGTTGTTTTGTAGGTTGTAGCAGTAATAAAGTGCTAGAGGAATTTAGAGAGAAGTATTCTTGTAACCAATTTGAAGTAATAACACAAGCATTGTTCTCTTTGGTGTGGTTTTTTTCTCACAAGGGTTTCACCATGCCAATCATATTTTCTTGAAAGATTCTAAAGCCTTTTTAACAAACCCATCCTATGCTTATCTTGCAATCGTAACATTTCATGAGGTGACAACAACTATGAGTTTTAATGGATGTTTTCATTAAAGGAGTTTTTGCATATCCTTCCTCAATTGTGTAAACTACTTTATGTAAAACTCCATTGGATTTATATCTTAAGACTGAAATCTAAACTTAATTATTATTATAATGACATCAAGAAAACAATAAGGTAAAGAAAAATTGAAGCCAAGAAAAACCTTAGGCCAAAGAGCTTTGGTGATTAGAAGTGAAAGAAATAATTGAAATATTACAAACAACCATTTGACCTATGATATGGGATGATTATCGATGGAATCCACTACCATTTAACCTGTGTAGTGGATTCCATCGATAATCATCCCATATCATAGGTCAAATGGTTGTTTGTAATATTTCAAGTATTTCTTTCACTTCTAATCACCAAACCTCTTTGGCCTAAGGTTTTTCTTGGCTTCGATTTTTCTTTACCTTATTGTTTTCTTGATGTCATTATAATAATAATTAAGTTTAGATTTCAGTCTTAAGATATAAATCCATTGGAGTTTTACATAAAGTAGTTTACACAATTGAGGAAGGATATGCAACAACTCCTTTAATGAAAGCATCCATATACCCTTCTCAATATCTTCCCACTAATTATAATGATCATGGGGAAAAGATCTAGACAATGGAGTGGAGGCCATGGTTCAATAGTCAGGCAAACTTCGTCACTTTTGTCTACCCATTGATAGAAAGCCCTTTCAAGGGTTCCTTAGGGACCAATTCATTCTGCATAGATTGATTATATGTAGAAACCCTAGAATTGGCAAGCAATCGTGTTTGTCACATGATCCTTGTACTCATGTTAGCATGCTCATAGGTATATATAAGTTGAGATAAACTAATAGAGCTAACAAATAGAAATTGAAGATAGTTGAGAGACATGATAAACAAAGAAAATAACTTTTTCAAGACATTATTGTAAGTTTGTAAGTATGATAGTAGTTCTTTATAAATTTAACGTTCTTACACTATTTTGTTAATTGTTATTTTATTTTTGTCTACTTGTAGTATTGTTGGTGTGTAGATATGTTGCACTCTAATACTTGATCAAGTACAATCATCTTGTGATTATGAGAACTAAGTATAAGATCTTCAATAGGTTCTTTGCATTCACTTTTCCAAAGAGAAGCAAAATAAACAAATATTCTTTAAAAATATAGAAATGAACTTAATATAGGGAAATGGCCAAAAGGTCATTCACTAGATAACAATAATCAACAAATCCACAACATAAGAATTCACAAATTAAAAATTCACAAGTATTTCAATTCACAATGACAATGGTTTCATATCCCATCCTTTATGGGTACCCTTGGACACACCTATTGGCCACTAGACTCTGATCACCCTTTCAAGGCTTGATCCATTATTACAAGGCAATATAAACATCATGGTAAACTAGTCTTGGTAAACTAGTCTTGGGCTAGCGACATCATAACAAGTGAAAATTAGTGGATCTCAACAATGCCACACATACTATCATTGATGGTTACTAGTCCTTTGCAATTAGAACTGTCAATGTTGATGGCCAAAGGGCAAATCAACACATCTATGCCTTTAAAAAAAACCCTTGAAACTGACTTGTAGAACCTACACAAGAACTACGATCAGTCTCTTAGACTTCCAACCTCCCAAACCCTCCAACAAGACTCTGTTTTGCAGCAATGACACTAGTAATTTCAATTCGTCACAGTCTGTCCTTCTAGGACAGTCAATAGTGCTTGTGTTCTTCCTTTCCAACATGATCTCCAACCTTGTTGATTGGATTCACAGGGCCCCCACACATCTCTCTATCACCAAACACAAGGTGAATTAATCTCTATTCAATGAACATGGTGTATATTCAATCTTGTTGTCCTTTAATGTCTGATACATGGAGATATCAGACCCTCAATCCTTCACGACAAATACAATGTGAGAAAGAGAGAGTGAGCTTAACATAGAAATGCTTCCATGAAGAAATGAGAGAGGCACCTCAAATATATAAAGGTGAGAGTGGAGTTGCAAATGTAACTCCCAAGTCTAAGCATACCATCTAACATCCTATGTGTGTGCAAAGTGCCAAAATCCTCATACAGAGAAAATATAATATTCCACATATCTGGAATAAATAAAATGAGATGAGACAACTCAAATAAGACAAATGACTTGTAGGGATTCCTTAGGAATTTTCCTACAAGTAACAAGTAAAAGGAAATTAACTTTACCAAATAAAGGTTAATTCCCAACAATAACAAATGATACAGAAAGTAAAATAGAAGATTAGAGCTAGTTATCAACAGAGATAAGTAAATAATTAAGAAGCAAAAAATCACAAGAGCTTATATTAACATGAATACAAAATAAGCAAGAGGATTGGATACATATATTGGAAGGAAGAGAGACAAAACCAATCAATGAGAAAAATAGCTCTAACTACCAAAAATTAGTGGGATTTACACATAAAATATGCCACCTACCATAATATTCGTCTATGGTCAGTTTGACCCACTCACTTATAAATAATCCAACTAAACTAAATGTGTAGGAAAATAAAATACATCCAACTAAAAATGAATTAGAAACCTAGAATTTAATACCATCCTTATGTGTAGACTAGGTGGGTGAAATGATGGGTCCCAGCAATTGAATCTTTATGAGATATATATGTACAAATAGATTCCCCTCAAGAGAAGAAACCCCTTCAAAAAGAGAGATAAAACCCAATGCATAAATAATGGAAAAAAAACCACCCAAGTAGAGAGAAATGAAGGGCTAAGCATACCTTAAAGAAGTAACCTCTTACATCTCTAGAAAATATCATATATGAGAAAACTTATTGTAAAGTGTTTTGTGAAGGTGTTGACATCTATTTGGAATTTTGGAGGTGTTGGATATGAACAATTGGTCTGTGAATAAGCTCTTGATTCTAGTGAATGTGAACCTCTATGTCACTGATGCTATGAAATTTTTATGGTACTAGAGTTTTTATAGAATAGGATAAATGCTCATTAGAGCTAGATACCAAACTTGGGGAGAATATGTTGAAGGCAAATGGATATTTCTACTAAGATTGAGTTGTACCATTCCCATTAGGCTGATAACCTAAAATGGAAACCTGATGGGGGGAAATGTTGAAAACATACAAGGGAGTCAAAGGCTACAAGCTTAAGAAAAATATCCAAAGTAGGTTTCAAGTAGATAAAGTCATTGCAAACCAAATGTGACTCATACAACTAACTTATGAAAAGATCAAAGAATAAAAAGAACAACTAACATAGATAAAGTAAATAAAGCCATTTCATCTCCCTGATTGGGTTGCTCTTCTTCCATTGGTGTTGTCCCTTCCTTTTCTAGAAAATTGTCTTTAAAGGCTCTTATATTTGGGTTAGCTAATTCCCTATCAGCACTAGAGTTGCTCCCTTTGATCCCATTTTTAATAGGTTTACCAGTACTCAGTGGTTCATACAATCCTCTTAGGAGTTGGACCATCTAAACCATGGTGCACCTCATATTAGCTTGAAACCAGTGCACCTCATATTATCTTGAAACCTATGCCCCCTATTGGTAGTTGGTGGGGATAGAATACCATTTGCTCTACATATCAATGAGGTGTGCTTTACATCTAGATAATATTCATTTTTTTTTTAAATAAATAGTCGTTGGAATTCTGACGACACCTAACTTTGCACTGACGACCAAACCATTGGACCAACAACATTATCGTTGGTGCAAATTTTTTGGTTGCCGTCGGAATTCTGACACCAACTAAAGAAACATTTGACACCAAATAAAGAAACATCCAACAAGGATGTTGTATGTCCGATGACACTTCCTTGTTAGATGCTCATCGATGCATATTACTGGGGGAGTGTAAGAATTCCAATGGCCATCTGATGACATTTTTGGTCGGAGGAGCGATCATGGCCATCGTCGGAAGAGTTCACGATGTCATCAAAATTCTGACATTCAATGGCATCATCGGGAAGTCCAACAATGAGTTTTCGACGGCTTCATTTGTTGGTAGTCCGACGAAAAGTAGTCAAAATTTTGACGATAGGCCGTAAAAAATTAGCCCTGAATGTACTAGTGATGAAAGTTGTCGCACGAATTATAAGTATCAGTAAATGAAATATCGAATCGAAATAATAAGTTGCAAACAATTTTTTTTAATTAAACAATAGAAGCAAAATTCATGATACTCAACAAAAATGCAGGGCTCTGAATTCAATAGAGTGCCCACAAAAGGTAACATGAAAAATTGCTTTCCAACAAGGCTATGGAGCTTGGTTGAACGCCTAAGAGAATTGAGTGGGCAAACACAAGATTTGAATGCATCTGTCACATAGGTAAATAAGCTAAATGAAAATTATTTAAAATTGCATACTTGAGCAATAATCTATTCAATGCTAATTTCCAACATAAACTGACTATATTTGTTTTAAATAAGCAAGCAATGGTAATAATACACATGGAATTGGAATGCAGCCTACTGATGGTGGAACACAACTTGTACATGATGAAGGTTGTGGTGTACATCTCGGTACTGGAGGTTTTCATGTGCTATACAATTTTTCTTATGTAATTATTAATATAATTAAACATCTTTAATTGAAATTGGTGTAGTAATTAATGTAACATTTTTTTATTTTATTTTAGAGAATGTAGAGCATGGTGAACAAGTGGAGCATGATCATGGTAGACAACATTAGGAACGTGATGCACCCCCTTCAGGTAAAGAGGAGCACTGTTATTCCTTTAAATGAATTTAATTGCAATTGGTGTATTCATTAATGTAACCTTTCATGTGTGTTTCAACTCTAGAGGATTTAGAGGGTGTTCAGCATGTTGAGGATGGGCCTAGATAAAATGATCAAGAAGATGATGTGGCCCCATTAGGTAAAGAGAACCCCTATAATGTTATTTTAATTAATGAAATACTTGTAACAATAATTAAAAATCTTATGAATTTATCCCATTTCTTTGTTATTACGGCGGAGCCCCGCTTGCTTAGGCTTCCTTGTCGTGAGTACATGACTAGGCATACATTAAGATCATGAGCAGAAGGCACAACAACTGAAGAGGGGGAAAATGATGAAGAAAATGATGCTCCACTTAGTGTTTACTTATCTTAAAAAAATTATTAAAAAAAAATGATTGTAATCGTATTATTTGTTAATGAATGAATTTTATGTGTTAATGAATGTAATTATGTGTTAATGAATGTTGATGAATATTATGTGTTAATGAATGTTATGTGTTAATGAATGCTATATTTTATTAATGGATAAAAGAATGAATGAATGTTATATGTTAATGGGGAATTTAGAGTGATGTTAGGGGCGGGGGGGGAGGGCCAAATGAGCTTCCACCTTCATGTGGTTGGCCCTGTTAAGTAGAGATTATTAAACTATTCTTGAAACAAAGAGAAGCTCAATAAGGTAACATGCTTTTCAATATTGCATTACGCTCCATTGTTAATCTTATTGAATAATATGTATTTAATATTAATTGAAGGGTCCAACAGAGCCTAATCATATTACATATTTGCAATTCTTTATATTCCCCGATGGAATTTTTTTTTTTTTTTAATATAGCATGTTCATCGGAATTTCGACGGGCATGCCCAACATAGGCCCCGATGAGAGTGCTATATCTATGAAAAAATATTTCATCGCAGGCACATCACTCTTGTCGAAGCTTCCTTGCATTTGTTGTCGGAGCTTCCTTGCATTTGTTGTCAGAATTTTGACAAAAAAGGACACTATGTTTCGACAGGAATGTTGTACCTGCGATGAAACATTTCATTGCAGGTGCACCATTCCCATCAGAGCTTCTTTGCATTGTTCACTGGAATTCCAACAAAAAAAGGGCACTATGCTCCGATAGGAATGTTGTACCTGCAATGAAAAACCCAGTGCATGGTTCGTCAAAAGATTGGCGACTTCATCAGAATTCCAATGAATTAGACTACCACATTATGTGTCAACTTCTGACAAAGAAGGTGTTGAAATTCTAATGAACATTTGTCTGCCCAATAACACGATGAAATTTTAGTGATGAAAATATTTTCACCATTTTGTCGAATCTACGACAATAATATGTCGAAAGTATGATGATGGTTCATTGGAAAATGATCCCAAATGTGTTAGTGGGGAGACATGGTGTTCTCTAAGATCGATCTGAAATCCACGTATCATCAACTGTGTATCCATGATGCAGACATTTATAGGATGACCTTTCATACCCGTTATGGTCACTATGAGTTCACAGTGGTGCCATTTGGGTTGACGAATGTGCCTTCAGTGTTCATGAACCTCATGAATGGGGTTTCCCACACCTATCTTGATTGGTTCGTCCTTGTGTTCTTGGATGATATTTTGATTTACTCTAGAACCATGGAGGAGCATGAGGACCATTTGAGGCAGGTATTGTAGTGTTTGAGGGAGAATCAACTTTATGCCAACCTGGCTAAATGTGATTTCTTCCAATCCGAGGCACAAAATATCTTGGTCATGTGGTTTTGGGAGGTGGTGTATCCATGGATCCTTCTAAGATCAAAGCCATTGTAGATTGGCTAGTGCCGACTAATTTTTTTGAGGTTCAGAGTTTTATGGGCCTAGCCAGATACTACCATCGTTTTGTTCAAAGTTTTTCCTAGATAGATCACCCGATTACTTCTCTTCAGAGGAAAGGGAAGAAATTTGTTTGGTAAGAGAAGTGTGAGATAACCTTTTGTACTCTGAAGGAACTCCTTTTTAGTGCACCGATTTTGGCAGTTCTTGATCCATCCAGAGAATTCATGGTTTGTCCAGATGCCTCTCTAGAAGGCATAGGAGTAGTGATTTTGTAGGATGGTTGTGTGGTAGCCTATGAGTATTGCAAACTCAAGGACCATGAGCTAAACTATCCTACTCGAGACTTAGAGTTGACAGCTATAGTTCATGCTTTAGTCAAGTGACGACATTTTTTGTTAGGGCATCGGTTTGAGCTAGATAGTGATCATCGTAGCTTGCAATATATTTTGACTCAACCAAACTTGAATTCTCGATAGTGGAGATAGATGTAATTCCTCTGTGAATATGATTTTGAGGTTCGATATATTTAGGGGAAAGAGAATTTAGTTGTGGATGCTTTGAGTCAGACATGACATGAGGTTTCAACATTGTCCCTTGGGATGGATTTGAGAGAGAGAATCCTTGGGATTCTTTTGTTAGGAACCGGGAAGGACAACTAAGAGGCGGGGGGTGAATCAGTTGTCAATAAATTGCAACCCAAAACAAATTATTCCAACTTAAAACTCAATGCCGGTAAAACAAATTAATAGTTATATTAATACCGGTACAACTTAATGCATGAAACAGAAAGGAAAACAACATCCACAACACATGACACAAAGATTTTGATGTGGAAACCCTGTAAGGGGAAAAACCACGGTGGGAAACCTTACCCACAATCAGATGATACTACTGCAGATAGTAAGTGAATACAATAATGGGGTCTGCACATGCAGAAAGGCCAACCACCTAGAGCTCACTGCTCAATCACAAAATAGGAGTCATACTGACTACACAGTTGGATGGTTAAATCCAATAATCAATGTACTTCTTCAATATAGCATCTTAAATGCTAGATTCAGTACTGGTTTAAGCTTTGAGCATGAGGACCAAACACCTTCATAACCTTTAACAACCTTCCTCCAACCTTTATATCTGTGTGATTTGCACAAAGATTTTCTTATTTTTCACTCTTCACAATGATCTCAACATGTGCGCATACTCCTTGAAAATAAGATCTTACAATTATTTATACAAAACCTAAGACCTCATCATTAGGTCGGCTCCTAAAATATATTACATTTAAATCAATTAAAAAATAATCCTTGGTGCAATACAATATGTCAACCTCTATACATTTACACATTATCCAATCAATAAATCATTTCCAAATCGTGTCATGCTAATCTGGAACATGATATCATATGCCGGTTCATAACCTCACCCTATCTGTCGGTTAAGGAAAATATGTGAACCCAATCAGTCCAATATGCAAAACACCAAATGCAAACATCCAATCCATGTCTTCAACATAACCAAATGATCTCCAGATGATAACAAGTCATCATCAACTTCCTGAGCTACCGGTGAAACATATATCAGTGACTGTGCATAAGCCAATATCCATGTCGGGACTGCAATGTGCCGATTCATCAATAAATCAATATAACCAAAGTGCCAAATCAACACTGTAGACCTCCAAAAAGATAAGTGTTGACATCAATGACAAAACCAATGCAACACATGATGAAGTCATCCATAATACCAACAATCTCCCCCTTTGGGATCGATGGCAACACTAGATGGAAAAAAATCTAAGTGCCAAAAATAGAATACCAACAATCTCCCCCAAACAGATCAACACAAAGTTCTATAATAGTATAATGAAAACCAAAATACATCTTCAAAGTATAATGTTTTTCCATAGACATCTCTCCCCCTTTGACATCGAATGCCAAAGTAGTTAAGAATAAAAAATCAGAACATAATATACAACTAACTACTCCCCCTGAGCAGTAGCTCTCCTTCATCAAAATTGGAAAAAGATTTTTATGTTAGTCCCTATCGGTTTGATGCCAATCAGCATCATTTAAGTCTCTGTCGATGGGGTGATTACCCCAAGCTTCTCTATGAGATATTCAAATGTTTCCTTAGGCAAAGACTTTGTAAAAATATCTGCAATTTGCTCTTTAGTGTTCACATAAACCAATCTGACTTCATTTACTTCAACATTTTCTTTCAGAAAATTATACTTAATAGAAACATGCTTTGTTTTAGAGTGAAATACCAGATTATTTGATATATCTATTGTTGTTGAATTATCATAGTAAATAATTGTCAGTTCTTTGCATTTTACCTTGATATCCTTCAACATTTGCTTGATCCATAATACCTAAGTGCAATTAGTTGTTGCTGCAACATATTTTGCTTTTGTTGTAGATAATGATGTGCAAGTTCGCTTCTTGCTAATCCATGAAATTAATCTTCTGCCAAGAAAGAATGTGCCTCTAGTGGTACTCTTTCTGTCATCCACATCTCCTACCCAATTTGCATCTGTAAATGCACATAACTCAAAATTGTCATCCTTAGGATACCATAAACCAAGATTTGTTGTGCCTTGCAGGTACCGAAAAATTATTATTACTGCAGTTTCATGATTTTCTTTAGGATTGCTTTGAAATCTTGAAACAATACACACTGCATTCATTATATTAGGTCTGATTTGTGTCAAATACAGTAACCCTCCAATCATAGATTTGTACCTTTTCGGATTTATAGGAGCTGAATCATCCTTTGATGTCAATTTATCTGTTGTAGTCATAGGAGTACTTACCAGTTTGGAGTTTTCCATTCCAAATTTCTTCAAAAGTTCCTTCAAGTATTTTTTTTGACAAATGAATATACCTTTATCTATTTGAGAAATCTGCAAACATAGAAATTTTTTTATCTCTCCAATCATAGACATTTCAAATTCTTCCTGCATCTTGTTAGCAAAATCTTTGCATAGCTCTTCTTCAGCTCCAAAAATGATATCATCCACAAATATTTCAATAACCAAAATGTCATCATTAGTAATTTTGTAATACAAATTACTGTTAGCATTACCTTTTGTGTATCCAATCTTTAGAAGATATTTATCCTGTAGACACCTAAAATTGTCCAGTCTATTTTATTTATTTAATTACTTTAGCCAAATTCTTCTATTAATTAAATAAATCTTTATTTATTTAATTAATTCATTTATTCTCTGGTAGCTTTATTTCTCATTTAAATAAATACTTTAATTTATTTAAATTATCCTTTTTTCCTAAATTAAATAAATATATTATTTATTTAATTGATCCCACTTCCTCTATTAATTAAATAAATCTTTATTTATTTAATTAATTCATTAACCTTTTCTACCCATGACACATGTCATTCATCTCTTAATTCCTACACTACCTACCCCTTTCATTATTTCATTATTTCCTCTACCTATCCTCTAATCATAGCCGACCTCCTTTTACACCTCTCAATCTTATCCCTCCATTTCATATAGTGTCTTCTATATAAGGAGATGCTTCCTTCATTATCAAACCCTAACTAACTACCCAACTACTTGACTACACTATGTTTTTCATATGCAATCCTACTTGCAACCACATTCCATTCTTTGTTGAGCTCTTGTGCACACAAAATCTGAGAGCAAATATATCAAGCAAGATCAATGGAGATAGGAAGAATGGAGATTCAAACCCTATTGGACATATGATGGTATAATCTTTGTGATTTAATTTGATTTGCATTGTCTAAGGTAATCTTCATATGTTATGGTGGATCTTTGTTGTTGTTAGGCTAGGGTTTTTGTGGTTGAATTCATTTAGTCTTTCAATATTGTTATTGTTGTATCCATTTTCACCATATACATTTTGGCATGCCCAATGGGACTCTTGTCCCTTTTGCATTTAACATCCTTGTTGCAGATTTTGTGTCTTGAAGTTGCAGATCTGACATTTTCGATAACATTTTGATATTTTCGTGTCTGCGTACTTTCGGATCGCATTTTTGGTTTTCTGTCACGTCTGCGTACTTTTGGATCACGTTTTTGATTTTCTGTTGCATCTGTGACATCTGGAATCGCGTTTGCGTCTTCTACATTATTTCACTTTTTTTTGCAGATTGTAGGATTGCATCTGTGTTCCTGAATCGCGTCTGTGAACCTCTGAACTGCGTCTATGTTTTCAGTAGTATTTTCATTTTCTAGATTGTAGGTTTTCATTATAAGCGTGTCTGTGGGCAATTTAGTCGCGTCTGTGATCATTTTAATCGCATCTGTGCTCTGCAGGATTTTCTGTTTTGCATTTTTTTTTGCAGAAACGCGTATGTGAGGTGTTAAAATGCATCTGTGTTGTGGAATCGCATCTGTGTAGGGCGGAATCGCGTCTATGTAAGGTAAAATCGCGTTTGTGTTTTCAAATTTTTTTTTTTTTTTTTTTTTTAAGGTTTTCATTTTTTGCCATTTGGTCTTGCATTTAATGTTTGAGATCTGGTTTATTTTGAGCTAACATCTTCAGATCTAGCTAACAAAATTGGTGCAGCTTGTCTTGAAAGAAAAAATCATTTTTTCGAAGGCCCCTATTTTCACAAAGTCTTTTGGATCTAAAATTTACCTAACTTGTGTGCTTGCAGGAAGGGGTGATTATTTAAAACAATCCAAACTACTAATAGATCTTTGTTGCAGGACCTTGGCAAGGGTTTTTGATTTTTATTGTGTGCCTTGTTTTCATAGACTAGAAAACACTTCAATTGGTGCACTAAAATTGAACCATTGTCTTTTATGTCTTGAGCAATAGGCTCTTTTTGTTTAATCTTTAGAGGGCCTGTCTCCCTGTGTGGTCATTAGGACTACTAGTGAGGAGAGAATGACCCAAGTGGTAGCAAAAGAAAAGCCATCTTCTTCCAAACCACTATAAATAACTGTATTCATGGTGAAAACTATGAATAACGTGTGTTGATTAGTTCATACTGACACTATGTCTCCCCATAAACCCGTTTGATCAAATTTATTTGATCATTTGTAGGGCGTAACCCCTACTAGCTGGGAGTCTTCTGTATTTACAGAGCTGAAAGTGCCACATGTATGGCCACATGAGCGGATGCCCTTACTAGCACCTTTTTGTTTTAGAAGCCCAAATCCTTCTAGTTGTTGGGGCAGGAGGTCGGACCTTTGGTAGCAGCCCACACACATACGGTTCTTAGTAGAGATACAAAGTTCGCCACAAGGAGTTTTTGTGGGGACTGATGCTTGGCTGCCCCGAGAAGTGAGTGCCGAGGGTGGAGCCAGTGGGGTCAAGCATCTAAGTATCCACTCTGAATAGCGTAGCCTCGAGGGTAAAACCCCATGTGGGATCAACAACTATTGTCTTGGCCAGCCATAAGAATTGTGCTTGACTTATTTTGAACAATCAAACATTCAAGACCAAACAGCAAAACATTGTGTCTTTTGTGTCTTCAAGTGTATGCAAAACATTTTTACATCAAACAACACACTTTCTTTGAGTCATATTTTTGAGTCTAAACACTTGCAAACATTGAGTCCTCATCAACACTGTGTCATCTTGTTGCGAAAAAACAATTAAACATTCAGATTTGGTCACAACAAAGCAACTTCACAGATTGGAAAAAATTGCACAAATTTTGCAGAAACGTGTCTATGTCTGACATAATAGCATCTGTGTCATATAACCGCTTCTATGGAGGGCAGAAATGCGTCTATGTTCTCAGAATCAACATTGCATTGACAAAATCTTAGACTCGCGTCTGTGTTAAACATAACCACGTCTGTGTTAGGAAATTGCGTCTGTGCAGTATACAGGTGCGTCTGTGTTCAGAATTGAAAAACTTTTACAGTCCAACAAACACACACAGTCAGTTTCAGAATTCTTGAGCTTCCTAGGTTATTTTTCCAGGGTTTCATCTAGCATTCAACCGGTCTTTGGGTCTTACAAAGTCCATCATTGCTTTACACCTTACATTACATTTACATTTGTCTAAACTTGAGTCAAAAGGTCACTTACTTGTCCTCATCATACTTTGTCAACACACTACATACAACAACACTTTGCTAAGTGGTCCCTCATCAAGGTCTATCACCTTTGGGTCTCATTTGGTCTTACTTAGAGTCAAGGTCAACTTACCTCATCAAGAGAAACCATCCTCTCTTTGGAAATCACACCTACTCTACTACATACATACTTGGTCTTACACTTTGGACATTGAAAGTACACCTCAGATTCATTTACATTCCATCCAACTCTTAGTCTTCCATACTCTTTCCATTTTTCATCTAGTCTCACACATCTTGGTCAATACCTAGTTCATGGTTGAAACTCGTTCCCAAAAATCTAGGAGAGAAACTAAAGAGGCTCAAGAGTTCGCAAACATGAGTTCCTATGAGTATGACAATGATATCTTTTTCAATTCTGATCATACTACATTACCTGACATGGATGCATATAGAAACATTCCAAATGTTGAGAACATGGACACTACAAACAACAATGATACACACAATGACAATATGGACAATTTTTCGGTACATTCAGTAGAAGTGGAAGACACCATTATGAATCCCCATTTCAATCAATTGGTTGAGGAAATAATGAGGAGAGATAGACAATATTTTCTACAAGTGATGGCACAAAGTGGAGCCAAGATCCCTCATGATTTTGACATGTCTCAAATAATGGAAAATCGACCTTTGCAACAAACTCACTCCAACATGGATCAAAGGAGGCCTAATAGTGGAGGCAATAGAGGACCACATATGGTGCCTGAAACACCATCATCTTTGTTTCAAAAACCAGAGGTCCCATAGACACATGGTCAAGCATATGATACTCATCTCCGCAGACCATTATGGAAGTCTTATGCAGAAAAATATGCTCAATCACATACCAATGCTAAGGAACCACCAAAGCAATTGGATATTCAAAGGCATGCTCAAAATTTGGACACAAGGAAACCCCGTGTCAAATTTGGGGGCAACACATTAGAACATGACATGCCTGTAGAGTATGGTATACATGGACAAAGCAGATATTTCATTCCTCAACATGAATCTATACCAAGTGGTCCATATACGCAGCATCATTATAGATCTCCTCCATATGAACATGTGTATGATCAATATCATCCATATATGCAACATGCTTCTCCAATTGGTGCCTCAAGCATGGGGTATGGTCCAAGAAGTTGATCTCCACCTAAGAGCAATTTGGAGCAACAAATCAGGGACTTACAAAAGAAAATGGAGGACATAAATACACTGAAGCCAACATACACAATGAGAGACATATGTCCTTATACATTTGACAGGAGCATTCCAATGCCTCCATTTCCTACACATTTTGTGATGCCTAAGTTTGATAAGTATAGAGGAAAAGGGTATCCTAAGGCACACATAAGACAATTTTTCACAGCTTGCATTGAGGTAGCAGCAGAAGAGACATATTTGATGAGATTATTCCCATAGAGCTTAGGTGATCAAGCTATGGAATGGTTCTCCCAACTTCCACCTGGTATTAAGTCATGGGGCGACTTAGCAAAGGCATTTATTCAACATTTCTCCTACAACATAGAGACAGACATATCAGTCACCACTTTGTGCAACACCAAGCAAAACGATGGAGAGTCTTTTTCATCATTTTTACAAAGATGGAGGAATCTAGCCAACAGATGCTCTTGTGAAATTCCACAAAAACAAATGGTAGATATGTTCACTCAGAATGTTAACAAAGACATTGGTTATGACCTAAGGAAAGCTTGTTTGTCCACCTTCAAGGACGTCATTGAAAAAGGATTAGCGACAGAAAAGGTGCTAATTGAACAAGGAGTCATTAAGATATTCAAGGAAAACAAAGATGACCTTAAAGGAAAAGATAAGCCAAGATTTTGGAACAAAAACAAGAACACAGTCAATGATGGTGTTGTTGATGCCAATACAATACGACCAAAAATCATTTTTTTGGGATCAAGTTCTACAAACAATCAAGTGAACACTCAAACAACTTCTAGATCACGAAGGAAGTATACTCCATTGGGAGAACCACTTGAGTCATTCTTCAAGAAGCTAGTGGCAAACAAAGTAATCACAATTCCAGATTTTCCTCCATATGAGCCAAAGGTTAAACCAAATTGGTGGAATGATGATGAGTATTGTGAATTCCATAAGAGCAAGGGTCATAAGATAGGAAATTGTCATCGACTGAAGAACATCATACAAGATCTCATTGATAGAGGTGACATTGAGATTGAAGGACACTCATCCAATCAAGAACATGAGATGTTTAAGGAACCATTCCCAAAGCATGACAAGGAAAAATCTACATCCATAGATGACCAGACCAACTATACCAGAGCATCTTATAACTATGATTCAACTATCAATCACATCTTGATGGATAATTATGTCTCTACCATTATCATCAAGGACAAAACCCCTGAGAATTCTACCCAGAGACCCAAGATTGTTTTGAAAGGTGCTGGATCTTCTTCTAAACCTACCTCTGAATGTCATGTTATAACCCATCGAGGTAAATTCACTTTGCAAGGTGCTCCAGCTAAAAACACCGCTTCTTCATCAACCAAGCCTGAGTATGACCTTGTAGAACAGTTAGGAAAAACACCCACGCTCATCTCCATCCTTGAGCTCTTACGCATATCCCTACTGATCTGAGCATGGACCAGTTTCAAGCCATGGTGGGATACCTTTCCATTCCACACTCTCTTACATTCACAGAAGTTGATGATGCCTCCGTAAGTCAGCCACATAATGCACCATTACACATTGAAGCCTTCATACACAAGCATCACATTAAACGAGTCCTGATAGATGGAGGAGCAGGTCTAAACATTTGTACATTGAGCACTATTAAACAATTGGGATATTCCGACAAAGCTGTGAATTCTACAAACAAAATCACCATCAAAGCATATGATGATGAAGAGCGTTCATCCAAAGGCACAATCACCTTACCTCTCAAAGTTGGGCTAGTTACGAAGGACGTGGTTTGTCAAGTCCTAGATCTTGATCTCACATACAACATATTGCTAGGACATCCTTGGATTCATGAAATGAGAGCGGTCCCATCTACATATCACCAATGCATCAAGTTTCCTCACAATGGAGTTGAAATAACAGTTAATGGAGATCCTAATCCATTCATATATTGCAATAACTTGAGACCAAAAATTGAGACCATCATTCCCAGTAATCATGAAGCTGTTCCTTCTTCTGCGTACATTGATCTTGAGTCATTAAAACCTTCAACATCAAAACAAGATGAACTTAAGGGCAAATTCCAGGACAAAGGCATGGGTGAATACACTTTGAATCAGACCATGTACTTACAACAAGTCATGAATTCACCAAAAGAATATGGACAACCACATCCTACTAAGCAGGTATCTATCATTACACTTGAATGGGATCCTAAAATCTTCCAAAAATGGGGTGAACTAGAAGAGGAAGACTTATACAAAATGCTTTACAAAGACCTTGTAAATGATACACAAGATCACATTAGTTTACCATGTGAAAATTATGGCAAAGGGTTCAAGATTCTACAAAAATTTGGGTATAATGGCAAAAGTCATCTTGGGTTAAGAAAGGAAGGCATCATTGAACCTTTACAACCTAAATTGACATTCAAAAAGGAATGCTCCAAAGGACTTGGTTTTGTGACTCAAAAGACAAAAGAAGCATTACAAATCAAAGATGCCAAAATTCAACAAGAGAATCATTATTCCACAAACTCCAACGAATGGGAATGGGGTTCAGACAAACCCTTTAGTGACTATGAGCTCACTGAGACATTCAGAGAGCTAGATGAACCCACAGAAGAAGAGGAATTTTATGAAAAATTCAAAGTTGGTCAAGAAACAACTCCAGAGGAACCCATATAGTCTTTGTCTCTAGGTTCTAGGCTGAAATCACATAGAATGAGAACACCTATCCCAGAATATGCTACTAGTGATGATAATTTGGATTCGTTCATGATCGAGACTGATGAGGAGGGTGCCAATGATGACCTCGATAACTACCTTGACATACCAGAATATAACTACATTTTCACTCTTAGCCCCACTAACTTCGAAGACATCAAAGGTCTTCCCCTTGTCCACCACCAACTCATTGACTGGGATCATGAAGGACCTGCACAGTTTGACACATTCCAAAATGATGAAGCTTTTATTGATTATCTTGGCATACGAGATGATCTTCCCCCTGGGGACCATAAAGCGGGATACACTATAGAACTCAATAGCGTGGCATATTTCGCTGAGGGTGTCGGGCCTTTTAGTCGCAAAAAATATAAAAATAGAAACAAACCAAGGGTCTTATGGTGAAAACCACACTGTGGCACTGTCTAATCCCAAAAAAGTAAAGAGAAAGGATGTATTTGAGGGAGAAAACCTCTCTGAGGCACCCGAAGATGGAAGGCTCGACATTCTCCCAGCATCATATGAGGAAAAGTCATCCATGTTGGTAGAGGAGACTATCAAAACAAATATTGGTACAGAAGAGGTTCCACACAACATATTCCTAGCCCAATCTTTGACGGAGTCAGAAAGGTCAAAATTCATAAGTTTCTTCAAAGAACGACAAATCAACTTTGCATGGTCATACGCTAATATGCCTGGATTGGATCCGGATTTGGTAATGCATCATTTGACAGTTAAACCGGGGGCAAAACCAATGAAACAGAAATTAAGAAAGATGCATCCACAAGTGGCATTACTAGTCAAAGCAAAACTTGAGAAATTATTGGATGTCGGATTCATATGCCCAATTGATTATCTTGAATGGATCTCCAACTTAGTGCCTATCAGTAAACCAGATCAGAGTATCAAAATATGTACAGATTTTAGAAAAATCAATAAAGCTTGTCCTAAGGATGATTTTCCATTACCAAATATTGACTTGATTGTTGATCTCATAGCAGGTCATGCGATGTTATCTTTGATGGATGGATTCTCTGGTTACAATCAAATAAAAATTGCATCCGAAGACCAGCACAAAACAACATTCACTTGTCCCTGGGAAACTTTTTGTTGGAATGTCATGCCCTTTGGGCTAAAAAATGCAGGCGCTACATATCAAAGAGCCATGACTACTATCTTTCATGACCTCATGCACGTTACTGTGGAAGCTTATGTTGATGACCTCTTGGGCAAATCAATAGACAAAGATACACATTTGGACATACTTTCAGTCATCTTTGATCGGTTGGAAAAATATAAAGTAAGATTAAACCCCAAGAAATGTGTCTTTGGAGTAACCTCTAGGAAGCTCCTAGGATTCATTGTCTCAAAGAGAGGAATCGAAGCAGATCCAGCAAAATTCAAGGCCATCCTAGAGATGCAACCACCATGAAACATCAGTCAACTTCGGTCTTTACAAGGGAGACTTTAGTCCATACGAAGATTCATAGCACAACTTGCAGATAAATGTAATCCCTTTCAGCACTTGCTACATAGAAACATCAAATTCAAATGGGATGATAACTGTCAATAGGCTTTCCAGATACTCAAAGATTATCTTCTGAATCCGCCAGTTTTGATGCTGCCAATTCCAGATCAGCCTTTATTACTATACATATTAGCTACTTCAATAGCACTGGGGGCACTCTTAGCACAACAAGTTGCTGAGGGCAAAGAAAAGGCAATATATTACATCAGTCGCACATTGGTGGGATATGAGCTAAACTACACACCAATTGAGCACGCATGTCTCGCCGTGGTCTTTGCTTCGTAGAAATTACGACATTACATGCTAACTCATAAGACTAAGTTGGTTGCAAGGATAGATCCATTGAAATACCTTCTCAATAAAGCAACACTTACTGGCCGACTAGCCAAATGGGTGATGCTCCTGAGTGAATTCGACATCGAGTATGTGGACAGAAAATCAATAAAGGGACAAGCTATCGCAAATCAATTAGCGGATGCTCCTATGATAGATGATGTTCCTGTAACTTCAGAATTTCTAGATGAATCCATTTTAACAGTGTCACATGCAAAACCATGGCAACTATACTTTGATGGCTCACACACATAGCATGGGGCAGGAGCTAGCATCCTCTTTATAACTCCTCAAGGGGATTCCATACCAAAATCATACTGCTTATCATTTCCTTGCACTAATAACATAGCGGAATACGAGGCATTAACAACTGGATTACGAATAGCAATTTAGTGGAAGATCCAAGAACTTCGTGTTTTTGGGGACTCTCAACTTGTAATCCATCAAGCAACTAATGATTACCAAACAAAGGATGAGAAATTAATGCCTTACAAAAGAATGGTGGATGACCTAAAACAACATTTCACAAATATAGACTTTGAGTAGATACCAAGAGAGCAGAATCAAGCCACAAATGCCATGGCTACAATTGCTTCACTGATCGATCTACCTCTGAATGAGACCCACTATGAGTTCTTGGTGGATAACCTTTTGGTTCCTTCATATGAAATCACTCCTAATGAGACAATATGTGTTGTCGATCCTGAGTCCCGGTTATATGTTTCCATTTTTACATACCTTCGTGACAATACCCTACCTCCTGATCTATCCAATAACCAACGTCGCACTTTCATTCACCAATCTTCTTGGTACATCATTTTAGTCTATATCCTATACTGTCAAGGTCTAGATGGCACTCTTCTTAGATGTTTGGAAAGTGAAGAAGCTCAGATTGCGTTATGTGAAGTACATGAAGGGATATGTGGTCCACATTCTAGTGGTCCTACCTTAGCCAAGAAACTCATCAGGACTAGATATTACTGGCCCAGTATGGAAAAAGACTATATCAGTTTGTCAGAAAATGTAAGCAATGTCAACTTCATGGAGACCTCATCCGTGCGCCAGCACAAGAACTTCAACCGATTGCGACTCCTTGGCCTTTTTGTCAGTGGGGACTTGATCTCATAGGCAAGATTCACCCTCCATCCTCCAATGGTCATAAATTCATTATCACTGCCACAGAGTATTTCACAAAATGGATCGAAGCCATGCCTCCCATGCAAGTCACTGGAAAACAAATTGCTATGTTCATTCTCAACTATATCATTTGTCGATATGGTATTCCTGTTTCCATTATCACCGATAACGGGCGTCCCTTCAAAATAAAGGATGTTCGTGAACTCTGTGACCATTTCCATATTACCCATCATTTCTCCACACCATATTACCCCCAAGGTAATGATCAAGCTGAGGCATCTAATAAAACAATCCTTAAAATCTTAAAAAAGACAGTCGACGACGCTGGTCGTAATTGGCATATCCAACTTAATCCCGCACTTTGGGCCTACCACACAAGTGTCCGCACACCTATAGGAGCTACACCCTATTCACTTGTCTACGGTGCTGAAGCCATCTTTCCTATTGAGGTCAAACTACCCTCTTTACGAGTCTCTTTGCAAAACATTATCAGTGATGAAGAATATAGGGCCTCTCGCTTACAAGAACTTGAACTATTGGATGAACAAAGACAAATTGTTTTTAATCATCTCAAGGCTTATCAACAATGAATGAGTCGTAGCTACAATCACAAAGTCAAGCCTCACACATTTGAGGTAGGTGATTTGGTTCTCAGAGAAAACCCCAAAAATCAGCAAGATAGAGAGAAGAAGAGCAAGTTCGAACCAAACTGGCTTGGTCCTTACATCATTACAGCAGCATATGGATCTGGTGCATATCAACTCTCAACCATAGAGGGTGAACCTTTGGAGGATCCTATCAATAGCATGCACCTTCGCAGGTTCTACACATAGCTCTTTGGAATATCCTAATTCAAAAATACAAAAAAAAAAAAAATCAAAAATTTCAAAAATACAAAAAAAATCATAAAGCAAAAAAATCGTTACTTGGTGAAAACCTGGCAAACAGGCGCCTTGTGACACAAAAAACATTGAAAAAATTAAAAAAAGTAAAGAGAAATAATTTCGTCCAACGGTGAAAACCACTTTGATGGCACCCTGGCAAGTACCATGGTGAAAACTGGGCCATCGACGCCATGCGTAGAGACATTGTTCCTCCCTCCTTCAGGATTCACTTTCATCCTTCACTTTGCACACACTCACAACCTATTCATTCATAATAAACCTACCCATTCCCATCATGGTTTGTTAGCCATTCATAATAAACCTTCATTTTCATCATTTTCCATCCATAATAAATCAAACTCCTATCTGTGGCTAAGGCAAATCCTACGTCTAGTGATGGGTGTGGAACTGAGAACATCACATGTTTCAAGGAGTACAGTTTCTTCCACTTTTCTTTAGTTTATTCGCGCACAATCTGCAATAAAACAACACTTGCATCACCAATCCGCAATCAAGTTTCGTCTTCTCCATAGTATCAATTTCATGGATTCAGTCAGTTTCAGATGAGACATAGCAGCAATAATGGGCTTCAACAAATCAAATCTTTCAGCAGACTCAGACAACATTATGGTTCAGTGCTATCTATCCTTTTTGTGAAAGTAAACATTGTGACCACAATCAAATAAGACTTAGACAAGTGACAGGAGACACTAAACTTAAGGACTACAGTGGATGTTGGTGTTGAGTCTTAGTTTTCTTTTGATTTTATCTTTTGGTGACATGTCTTTTAGCTTTTCCGAGATGTCTTTGACTAGAGATTTTATCTCCAAGATGTTTTTGACTAGAAAGGCAAGGATGGAGTATTGTCACCTATTTTTCTTTGATGTTTGTGGATTGTCTCTTAGTAATACTATGACTTGTCCAAGGATATGAGGACACTGTGAGTCTAGTATGAACTGGGGCATTCCTTGTTTGTGACTGTCTTATCTCCATGCAAATAGGTACAATGACTTTCTGGGTCGAACATATGCCTCGATTGTCATAGCCTACTTGCCATAATAAAGTTCAATGATGATAACACACAAGAAGCTCTTTCACTTTCATATCTTTTATCTTCCATCCCCATTTCTTGATTGACTTCCATGGTCCTTCTTGAGTCAGTATAGCCCGCTATCACATGACTGAGTATAATGACACACCAAAAATATCTGTATTTCATGTAGTTGCACCTGCATTACCACATATTAAACATTTCATACATACATATAGATATCACAATTACATCACATCCTGCACACAACACATGTTAGCACATTTTACATTCTCATCATGTAAATAGTATCTCTGTTATCATATTCATCTGCATTTCATACATTCACATTTGCATATGCATAACATATAAAACATAAAAGAACAAAAATATGGCATTTCATCATGTACATATTTGCATCCATATCATAATCCATCACATAGAAACAGACACCATGAAACATCTCATCACATAGGTACACATGCATATAGCTACCGCAAAGATGAATAATCTCATATATATAAATCAAAAGTGTCATGATACAATGATGTCAAAATCATATGGCTACAATCACCCGTAGGTGTCTACATCATAATACAAAATGGTACAATACTGATACATAGGGAGCCCTCTACGACTATGATGAACTCCCTCCCTCAGAGCCGCCTGGCCTCGACATAATCTGAGCCCTGGAAGGACCCACCTTAGGATCATCTCTCCTGTCCCCTCTATCTGGTAGTGGTGGAGGACCCATAACCCCATCGTTGGACGCCTGTTGCCTCTGGCTCCCTCCCGTAGCTATTGCTATCCGCGATGGTCTGCAAAAGCTCCTCACCCACTGATCTAGTGGCACTACACCATAGTATAGATCCCACCAGTAGCCTATCTCCTCTCCTGCCCGCAAGACATAGGCATATCCAGCCCCTGTGTCCTCCATTGCCTGCCTCCTAGCCCTCAGTGCTGTCTCAGCCTCTATGTAGCACTGAATGGCCTGGTCCCGCTCCCACTTAATATCTCTGAGCTGTCTCCTCAGTCAATCCCTCTCCCTCTCCAGCTCCTAGATCTCATCTTCCTGTCCCTAGCAGATCTCCCTCAGCTCAACCAACTCATCCTCCTCCATCTCAGCCCCCTGTGCCTCTGCCTGTGGCTCCCCCAGTACGGGTGCCTATTCCTGTTCCTGTGCTTGTACCGATGGCTGTACCTATACCTACCTCTATCCTTGTCCCTGCACCTGTCTAGGACCCTGTGCTATTGGCACCTATAGTGGCAATCCACCGTGACCCCTCACAATCCAAGCCTGTCTGTCCTCTCCACCCTCCCTCCATAGCGCCACCCTCCTCTCTCCAACTACACCCCGCCTCCTCTGTCGGCCTCTCCCTCCATCATCTCCATCATCGTCACCATCCCCACCACCATCTCCGTCTAGCGGCTCTCCTAGATCTATCAGGCGTGGGAATGGATGCTTGGCCCAATACGTTGTGTACTCTGCATCCATGCCGACATCCTCGATCTTTGGCCACAAGTCCTAGGGTAAGGGCATCATCTCCACTAGCTGTGTAATACCCTGATCATATGATAGCAATGGCCCAAAGTGCGCCTGATCCCTTACCATCCGCGCGTACATACCAGAACCCCATGGCATCCACTGAATCTTGCCAAACTACCTGCCCACCCTGTCAACCAGCTGCCTCTCCAGTACATAGGGCATCCGCCCAATAAGATACCTTCTCTAGAAGGTGTAGGGTAGCTCTACTGCATCTTCCTCCCACTGCTCGCATCCCAGGTATGGCCTCCATATAACCATATCAATCTCATCTATAGCCTGCCACTAGTACTCCAATCTGCAATCCGTGGCTGCGAGGTGATCATATCGTACAAATGCACAAAACTGCGTCCATGGCCCCTGCCCCTGAAGTGTATTAGTCATGTCACTAGCAGATGCTCATATGCCCACACCTGTAGCAATGTCACTCCGTTATCCAATCCCACTGATCCATGGTACACAAACTGATGAAGTTCATAATATAAATGTGTCAGCATGCACGGTCCCTAGGCATATCTAGTGTGCTGAGTAACTAGTGTCTCTAGTGCACCTCCCCAGCCCATAGCCAACCCTTGTGTCGCTCTATTCGGACACAAGAACCCACTAATCATTCCTCTAGTACCACTGGTAGTGCTAACCCTGTCACTGCCATGGTATCCCAAGCAACATGTCCAGCCCTCATCTCCAATGCCGGATCCTGGAACACTCATCTTAGGGCCTCCCTGTCTCTGTCTCGATCGTAAGGAATCAGCTCCCCATCAATTGGTATCCATAGAATCCTGTATACATTGTCCAAGGTGACTATCATCTCACCCATCGGCAAATAGAATGTGCAAGTCTCAGAGTGCCATCTCTCTGCCAGTGCGGTCAGCAATCCCATGTTCACCCGAAACTCAGGCACATACAGAATATGTCTCAATCCCATAGCCTCAATCGCAGCTCGATCCTTGAATGTCAACTCAGGTCGCAACCTCTAAGTCGATGGGAATCTCTCCCGTGACTCTAGCATAGGCAGATACTCCTGTAGTCAATCAAATCAATCATGTCAGTCATAATGGCATTCCCTGTTCATCACAAAATGCTACTTTTTTATCTAAGTGCATATGGTACTCTATCCTAGTGACACTCACTGTTCATCACAAAGTGTTTCTTCTATCCTAGTGGTACTCCCTGTTCATCACAAAGTACTACGTGTTTTGCACTCCCTGTTCATCACAAAATGCTGCTCACATTTGCACTCCCTGTTCATCACAAAGTGCTTCTCATACTGGTACTCCCTGTTCATCACAAAGTACTATGTCTTGATACTCACTATTCATCACAAAGTGCCTTGATCTATCCTATCCTAGGGCCTCTGCTTGAGTGAATCCTCTTGAGTAGTTTCCTAATTGGCAACGTATGTTCTATCACAGAATTGCCAATCCTAGCCCTATTTGCTATCCTACTCTTCCCTAGAGGACCTGCTTGAGTGTATCCTCTCAGTTGCTTATCCAATCGACAGCGTATTTTCATCATAGAACTGTCGATTTGACCTAGAAGACACAAATTCACATTTTTAGACACAAACGCGATTTCATGACACAAACGCGCTTATAGACTGCATAGACATGCCTGCTCTGCACAGACATGCCTATGCTCTACACAGACACGCCTCCCTTACACAGACATGCTTGAATTTCATAGACGCGCCTTCATGACATAGACGTGACCACATTCTGCACAGACACTTTTCCTAACATAGACGTGTCTGGCACCAACGCAGACACGCCTGGCACCAACACAGACACGTCTGGATGTTTTTGACATTTTTTGGACCCTATCCTAGAGCGCATTTATTACCCTATCTAGCATGCATTAATGACAACAATAAATGCAACAAAGTACAAAGAGGTTTTGTGGTACTCACTGGCTCTCCTGCCTTTGCTGGCCTCTGGAATCAGCGAACGTGATCGAATCTGTGAATCATTGCCATCGCTGCTGACTGCTACTGTTGTATCTCGCTCTGCACTCTGATCTCTTGAAGGTGTAGATGACAATGAGGATGTATTTCCCTCATGGTCTATTTATAGACTGCCCTAGCCTTAGTCCTCACCCTCATTTCCCGAGTCAGTCTTCATTATCCCATGACTCTGTCACTTTATCCGGTCAATCCTTTCTAGCCATTCTTTCTTATCGAGAGATTGTCTGTGATCTTTCCAGACATTTTCATCCAATCTCTTGAGGGGGCATATCATTCCCATCTTGGGGCAACTTTGTATCAGTTCATATTATCTTCTTTGAAACAACACGACAAGCCGCATTGTCTCAAAGAGGGGCAAAATGTAGACACCTAAAATTGTCTAGTCTAATTAAATAAATATTTTATTTATTTAATTACTTTAGCCAACTTCTTCTATTAATTAAATAAATCTTTATTTATTTAATTAATTCATTTATCCTCTGCTAGCTTTATTTCTCATTTAAATAAATACTTTTATCTATTTAAATTATCCTTTTTTCCTAAATTAAATAAATATATTATTTATTTAATTGATCCCACTTCCTCTATTAATTAAATAAATATTTATTTATTTAATTAATTCATTAACCTTTTCTACCCATGACACATGTCATTCATCTCTTAATTCCTACACTACCTACCCCTTTCATTATTTTATTATTTCCTCTACCTACCCTCTAATCATATCCGACCTCCTTTTACACCTCTCAATCTTATCCCTCCATTTCATATAGTGTCTTCTATATAAGGAGATGCTTCCTTCATTATCAAACCCTAACTAACTACCCAACTACTTGAGTACACTACGCTTTTCATATGCGATCCTACTTGCAACCACATTCCGTTCTTTGTTGAGCTCTTGTGAACACAAAATCTGAGAGCAAATATATCAAGCAAGATCAATGGAGATAGGAAGAATGGAGATTCAAACCCTATTGGACATATGATGGTATAATCTTTGTGATTTCATTTTATTTGCATTGTCTTAGGTAATCTTCATATGTTATGGTGGATCTTTGTTATTGTTAGGCTAGGGTTTTTGTGGTTGAATTCATTTAGTCTTTCAATATTGTTATTGTTGTATCCATTTTCACCGTAAACATATCTAGTCTAGCATACCAAGCTCTGGGAGCTTGCTTCAATCCATATAAAGCTTTTCTTAATCTACAGAGCATATCCTTATCATCTGTTAATGAAAATGCATCAGTTTGCTCAATGTAAACTTCTTCTTCAAGATCTCCATTCAAAAATGCATATTTTACATCCGTCTGATAAACTTTATAGTTCTTATGAGCTACAAATGCAAGAAATAGTCTTATTGCTTCAATTCTAGCTACCGGTGCAAAGGTTTCATTATAATCAATTCCTTCTTTTTGAGAATAACCTTTACAAACTAATCTTGCTTTTTTTCTGATTACTTCACCATCTTCAGTAAGTTTATTTCTAAATACCCATTTAGTTCCAATTACATTTTTATCTTTAGGCCGGGGAACTAATGTCCAAGTATTATTCTTTTCAATCTATGATAATTCTTCTTCCATTGCTTTTATTCAATGTTTATCTTGACATGCTTCAATAACTGATGCTGGTTCAACTTGAGAAATTAAACATACCTCTTGATTTGCCAATATTCCTCTTGTCATAACACCTTGATTTTTATTTCCAATTATCTGATTTTTTGAATGGTTCAATCTTACATACCAGGGTTTATTCTGATTTCCATTCATAGGCTGTTGTTCTTCAGTCACAGCTGAGTGCTCTGATGATGCTGGTATGACTGGTTCTTCATTTTGTTCTGCTGCAATCCATACTGATTCATTTATAATCATTTATACTATCGGTTCAGAACCTATAGATCTTGATTCTCCTCTAAAATGTTCATCTATCTTCACATTAGTACTTTCATTGTTTTTCTGTAATCTTTTATTATAACATCTATATGCCTTGCTTCTAGTTGAGTAACCAGGAAATATTCCTTCATCACTTCTAGGATTGAATTTTCCAATAGAATAATCTCTCCTAATATAGAATTTTCTTCCAAATGTTCTAAAATATTTAAGAGTAGGAATATGACCGAACCATAGTTCATAAGGGGTCTTACCGGTTTCACCTTTGATGTGAACTATGTTGAAAGTATAAATTGTTGTATTTACTATTTCTCTCCAGTACATATGAGGTATATTTGTTTCCATCATCATGGTTCTTGCTGCATCCAGTATAGTTTTGTTCTTTCTTTCCACAACTCCATTCTACTGGGGTGTCCGGGTTGCTGATAGTTGTCTTTTGATTCCATTCTCTTCATAGTATGCATTGAATTCCCTAGATGTAAATTCTCCTCCTTGATCAGATCTCAAACATTTGATTTTCTTGCCGGTTTCATTCTCTACCATTTCCTTGTATATCTTGAATTTCCCAAAAGCTTCTAATTTTTCCCTGAGAAAAGTAACCCAACACATTCTAGAATAATCATCAATTATTAGCATAAAGTATCTATCACCTTGAGGACTCCTTGTTCTTTCTGGACCACATAAATCAGTATGAATTAAATCAAGAACATTATTGGATTTCTCAAAAATGCTCTTAAATGTTGTTCTAACTTGCTTTCCCATTTGACATTCCTTACATACCGGATTATGAGGTTTCACAATCTTAGGTAAATCCCTTACTCCCTTGGTTGAACGGATCTTTACAATGTAATCAAAATTCACATGACAGATTCTTTTATGCCATAACCAACTTTCATCAATCTGAGCAATCAAACATGTTGTATCATTGGTATTCAAGTGAAAGATATTACCTTTAGTCTGATTACCAGTTGCTATTTCCAATCTAGTTCAGTTTAAGATTTTGTATTTTCCATTCTTGAATTGTAATTGAAATCCATTTCCCACTAACTGACCAACACTCAAAAGTATTATGTTTTAAACCTTCAACATAATAAACATTGTCAGTATCATGCTTACCATCCAAAGATATAGTGCCTCCCTCTTTGATTGAACAAGATTTGTCATCTCCAAATCTTACTAGACCTCCATGATATTCCCAAAATGATAAGAATTTGCTTTTATCACTATTCATATGATGCGAGCATCCACTATCAATGATCCATTCATCTTTTTCTTTAATTTTTGCTGATAATGCCTTCTCTACCAATTTGACAGTAGGTGTTGGTTGATCTTCCTTTATTGCAACAAATGTCCATCCACTATCTGCTGGATCTTCATCAGAATCATTTGTAACACCTTCATCTGCATAGTAACATGACTTATCTCTATTTTTCTTAAATTTGTATCTCTAATATTCAGGGTTAGGCTTATATGTTCTCTTTGCCTCCTCTCTTAGTCTTGAATGTCTACAAGGACACCTAGACACCATATGACCAACTTTATTGTAATTAAAACATTTGGAAGGTGCTTTACCTTCATACTTACTTCTTGTTGGACCTTTAGGCATCTTCCTTGCAAATAGTGCTTCAAGTTCTTCATTTTCCCTTTTGATATCTTCAAGTTCTTTTGCATAAAGTGCTTTCCAATCAGATTTATCAGATGATGATGATGATGATGCTGATGCTTTGAAGGCTATATCAGTCTTGACTGTAGCAATATGGCCAAACTCTTCAAGCTCAAATGCTGAAAGTTTTCCAACCAAAGTATCTCTAGATACTGATGTATTAGGCATTGTTCTCAACTCATTAATAGCTGCCACTTTCATTTTGTAAGCTAGTGGCAAAGCTCTTAAAACTTTAGAAACAATTTCATCTTCACTTAAAGATCCTCCACAAAATTATATTCCTTAAAAAATTTCATTAACTCTTTCCATAAATGCAGAAATTCTTTCATCCTCTTCCATTTTTAAATTTTCATACCTGACCTGGTAACATTCCAGTTTTGCAATTTTGATAGTGGAATCTCCTTCATTCAGTCTGATAATCTGATGATTTATTGATCTGATAATGCGCTTATAAGTGCTTCTCTTGCTTTGCAATCATTCTCTATGTCTTTAGCCAAGGTTGGAGGATTAGGGTTATTCTGATTAGGAGCAATATAGCCATTGTTTGTAACATCTCATATATCTCTTCCAATGCAGTTCAGGTGTGTCTCCATTCTGATTTTCCATATATGATAGTTAGTTCCATCAAGTTTAGGATTGTCCTTCCTGAAGATATTTTCTGCCATAGGATCTCCTCAAGCTGTTAGGCTTCTGCAAAAATATGAATAGGCTTTGATACCAATTGTTAGGAACCGGGAAGGACAATTAGGGACCTCACTTTAGCATGCATTAGGGACCCAGCTAAACTCTAGTTCAACTTAACACCCAGAGACCCATGGTCAGATAGAGCATGTGAATCAGGTTTCAGAGGACATGCTTTGCATGTATGTTATGGACCATTAGTCGTGCTGGGAGGACTATCTTTATCTTGTGGATTTTTCTTATAACAATGGATATCATAGCTCCATAGGTATGTCTCCCTTCAAGGCATTGTATGGTCATCCTTGATGTACTCCTTTGAGCTGGGATCAGTTAGAGGATAGGGTCCGTATAGGTCTGGATATGTTTCAAGAGATGGAGCAACAGGTTGAGCAGATTCATTACCATTTGGTAGCAGCGCATGATAGACAAAAGAAGTATGTTGATGCTCACAGAGTGGATCGTCAGTTTTTTGTTGGAGATCGAGTATTCTTGAGAGTGCGTCTGCAAAAAAGTCTGATTCGTTATAGAAAGGGTTCTAAGTTGGTACCTCACTTTGTTGGCCCTTTTGAGATCCTTGAGAGGATAGGACTTGTTGCCTACCGCCTTACCTTGCCAACAAGCCTATACCACATCCATGATGTCTTTCATGTTTTTGTTCTTAGACCATATCATTCTAATGTGACCCATGTTCTTGATTGGAATGCATTGCAGATCAAGGACAAGCAAATTTCCATGGAGCTCGTGCGCATTCTTCAGCATTGGGGTTTGACCCTCAGGGGTCGTACCATCAACCAGGTAAGGGCCCTATGGGACCCAAATGATCAGACCTCGACTATGTGGGAGGATGCAGCAAAGATGAGAGAGCTTTATCCATTTCTGTTTTAGGCTTCCAAGAGTAAGCCTAGTTTTGGGGGGGAGGATGTAGTACCCCTCCCTTTATCAGAATTTTTGGATACTCTTTTTGACCATGGTTGAATTTTTAGTGGTTTTTTGTGGATACATTATGTGGTGATGGTTTTATTCAAATATTATGCTATTATGGACTATGCTTTGATGTGTGATTCAGTGAATGTTGATTATGCATTATTTCCTTATGAATGATTAGACGTTAATTATATTAGGTGTTATTGACCATGGACTAACTTATTTACCTTTTTGTATGAGTTGCTTTAAGTATCCATGTTCATGTTTGTGTGGAGTTTGTAGGGGTGTGAGGAGATGATTTTTCATCACTCACTTTGGCGAGACACAGAACGTCATGATTCTCCTTCATCGGTTTGTTTACTTTGTTTGCATATATATATGTATGTGTGGTTCAGTAATGCAGGAATTGCAGTTACAAGGTACTAACTTCACCTGGATCCATAGATCTAAGCATACCTAATTAACCCAATGGAAGTGGAGGAGATAGTCTTAAGGCCCTAGATATCATCCATAGCCTTGATCAATAGTGAGCATTGTCAGTCTTTTGTCAACCTTTCCTATGTTGGTATGTGAGCCAAGTCTTTATTTTGTTAAGATGAGTTTGTGTGTTATGCGTTTTGTGACTTTATTAATTTTCTTCTAGTGTTATTTAATGTGAAATCTATTATTAATATCTTATGGTTATTAATAATTAATGTGTATTTCTTTTATAAATTCAATTAAGGATAAATTAATATGGGCACTTTTTTTATGGTTAAATTAATAAATCAAGCATTCTAGTTTGATTATTTAAATTAATTGTTTTAGTATATATTGTATAGTAGATTTATATTGTGTCTTGTTTATTTGATAAAAGTTATTTAAACTTTAAAAAATTAAAATATCTAAATGACTTTTATTTGTGTGTGAGGAAATTTTATTTTAAAAAAATAAAAAATATGAATGTTATTAATTATAAGAAAGAAATTCAATTTTAATTTTTTATAAGGAAAATAATTTTGCCCTAAAAGATATTTTGGGTAAAATCCTTTATATTTGGGGATTTTTCCAAAATAGGGAGTTCTTTTCCTTTTTGGGGAGATTTTCTCTCTGTTGTTGAATGTGGATTTTGCTGGAGGTGTTGAAGAAATTTTTGAAGGGGTTTTAGTTTGGTTAAAATCTTGGAAAGAGTCTTGAATTTTCTTCCAGGAAGGCATATAAGGTTGGTTTTTGAATCTTTGTTTTTGAATGTTAGTGTTGTTTAAGAAATCTCTTTGATTTTTTTGTGTGCTATGTTTAGTTGAGAAAATCTATTGAAGAATCTTGTAGGAAAGAAGTAAATGGTTGTAGTTTATTTTGGAAATTTAAATTCTCTATTTAGTTTATTTTAATTTCTCCATGAGAGTCTCAGAAATGTAGAGCAATAAAATCTGGGTTGGGAATTTGAAATTTCAAAAAAAAAATAGTGCTCATCCTCTAAATGGAAAAATGGGTAAATTTGAATCTGCTATGGTTGCAGATAAATTATAATTTACTAGAAGAAATTGTTTATTTAGTTGTTTTTATACAACTTTGTTTTTCTCTATTTTATTGGATTTTTTGTTAATAATGTAGTAGAGAGAGTATTATATTTGTTATTGTCGTGCTCTGTGAAGTGTACCTGAACCTGCAAACACAATGCACTCAATAAATCATTACAAGCAATGGTTAGTAAATTGAAACAATGAAAGACAAAACCATAGCTAATCAACTTATTGCCTCCTAGTAAATGCGAGTATGAATTTTGCTCTCAGATCTTGGTATGCAACTTCCAATGACTTGACTACACTTAGATGGAGGATTTGAATGATGAAGATGCATGATCTAGCAAGAATAGCATGATTAAGCTATATGAGTTCATTATTGATCTAGAAAATAAACTAAGATTAAGATGCAATTAAGCTAAAATTGAGCATGATAACATTGCTAAAGAATGATAAGCTATAAACTAGATGCCTATAGTAACAATACTTGAATGCAAATGAGATGAATCAAATGATATGCAAGAATGATATGAAATTGGGACATGAAATTGGGACCCTTTGTGCTCCAAAATAAGGTCTATTTATAGGATTTCTCAAGGCTAGGGGTGAGGTGGCAAGAATCAATGGTCAAGATTGATCTGAAGATATCAATGGTTAAATTGGAGGAGGATGGAAAAGGGGGTTGGATTAAAGGGAACATTTGTCATCTCTATGGTGACAAGTGTGAAGAGGCTTCTAGAAGAGATTAGATGAAAGGGAACACTTAGTGACAACTGTCACAAGGTTCTAGAAGATGTTGGATGAAAGGGGACATGGTGGTAGGTAGAATGGGTTAGGTTTAGGAATGGTAGAAGTTAGGAGAATTTGAATTTAGAAATTCAAATAATAGGAAAAGGCTAATTAATCTCAACAACTCATGGATTTGATTTGTTTTAATTAATTAGGGGATTAGAAGAAATGTTTTTGGATGGAGGGAATTAATTAATTAAAGGGGATTATTGAAATGAACCTATTAAATAAATCCTTAGATTTACTAATAAGTAGATGAAAAGGGGAATTTAATAAAATTGCTTAGTGAATTTAATTAAATTGGGGAGGGAGATTAATTAAATAATTGCTTATTTAATTAATTATTTTTAGACCATTTTTAAGTGTATACATTTTACCCCTCTTTGAAGCGAGGTGTGATGAGGCGTTGATTCAAAGAATAATCTCTTTTTGATGTTGATATTGATTTGATAGGATGCCCAACTCTTGATTGCTAAATTCCGGTATGATGATGCCCCCTCGGGAGATCAATTGAGATAATTGATCTTTGGAGTTTTGCAAGATTGATATCCTGATAGATTTGATTTGATTTCCTGCAACTATGGTTTGATGAAAGTGTGAGTTCTTTGATTAGCTTGATTGCTTAGATTGATAAGATTGAAAAATCTTGATTGATTAAATTGATAAGATCGAGATTGAGTTTGGTTTCAGGAAGGATTCATCCTGTATAAGACAACAATGATCAAAGCATCTGGTTTCAGGAAGGATTCATCCTGTATAAGACATGATCAGAATGTTTGGTTTCAGGAAGGATACATCATGTATAAGACATGAATTAGAATTAGATCATCTGGTTTCAGGAAGGATTCATCTTGTATAAGACATGATAGAATTGATTAGGTTTGATTGATTGATTTGTTTGATTTGATAAGGTTGATTGGATAAAGAACTGACAGTTTATTGATATCAAGTTGCAAAAATATTTGAATATGCTGATTGTTTTGATTAAGTAAAAGCAGGTATTTGAAAGGTACCCGAACCTTGTATAAGCCAGGAGAGTAGAACTACTAGATAAAGTGCCTGATCACTTCAAAAAGACAAAATGATCTCACTGATAGGAATCAACTAACATATCATAACATAAAAACCCGTAGCAGATAGCAAAAGGAAAGCACAGAGACAACAAAAAGATAGAACCTAGGACACTAACAGAGACCTAAATACTATTCATAATTTCTTCAGCATGAACAACCATTTGTTTCATGTTGCTTGCTGAAGTCTTTAGTTCCTCCAGCTCACGACCTTTGATGTTGCCCTTGATCTTTGTGTTAGCTCTAGTCCTCCTTTAGTGACCCTTCTTGTCTGGTTGCTCTTTATCACCATCCTTCTCAGCATTGTTTTCAAACCTGTTTATGAGGATGTTCATGTTGTCCACAGACGATTTGAGGATTTGGAAATTTTGGTCTGCGATCTTCTTAACGTTGAGTTCCAACCTGTCAATTCTGCTGCCAAAGTCATTCATTTTATTTTCCATTTCCTTTCTATCTCCCATCTCATTGACCTTTTTTTCCATTGTTATGATTTTTCCAACCATACATTCAATAGCTTCCGCATTATGCAGAACGACAACCAATTCTTTAACATGTTCAGCTAGGGGCTTGTCACCAACCGTAACTCTTGCAATAGCCTATGTATCAGTTTTCAAACTGTTGATATCCTTCACCATGGTAGCAATGGTCTCATAGAAAGCTTTAACAATATCATTGTCATCTTTGTCATTTTTATCCCCTTTATCCTCCTTTTGCAGACCTGTAGTATTCACAACCTCGATATTGCCCATCACTGGGTTACCCTCCCCTTCTTTATCCTGACCCTCAACCTTCTTGTTTTCCTTAGCCTCCTCCTTAGAGTCAACCAAAATGTGGTTGATATCTGGGTTGTTACCCTTTTTAGTGATCTTCTTCTGAGTTTGCTTTCCACCAGCTTTCCCTTTATTTTTTTTAACAAATTTTTTCTCAAAAGATTCAGTTTCAGAATCCAATATTTCTGAATCCACAATAATTCTTCTCTTCTTGGCCCTATTACTCCCTTTTTTTCTAGTATCTTCTGATTCTCCCTCAGTCTCTGATTCGAAGTTAAATCCACTAGCTTCACTCTCCGTTGTTTCATCTCTTGCTTTTTTGCCCTTAATAGGCTTTTCAATACACTTCCCCTTAAGCATTTTATAAACCAGGACCATAAGCCCCTAATGGAGGGCATGGTCGCCTTTGGGGTCCTTCTGAACCTCCTTTATAGTCTAATCCATTGAGCATGCTAGATAATAAGGGAGATATGTTGATTGTTGATTCTGTAGAGGGAAATAGCATAAGATTTTCATTGGGTCGACAATATCTGGAGAGATATGAGTCATCATTCGTCTGATTGCGTATACACTTGTGATGATACTTTGATTATTCTTGTGATAGATTTAACCTTGGATAAAAGGATCTTGTAGGATCCCATGCAAGAATGAAATGCAAGCTAAAATGCAAATGAAAAATCCAATGGAGATGCAAACTATGACCAGACTAGTCACTGGATTATTTTGCATTTTTGTCATCCTTGAGCTTTTTGAAATGTGGGAAGTGAGTGCAAACATCGATGATATAATTAAACCATGATGACCTGAGCACTTATTTCCTAGATTTTGATATTGCAAGTTAACACAAGCATCGAGGTATAATTGAACCATGATGACTTGAGTGTTGTTTGCGTAAAACAAACAGTATTAACCATTTCAATATGCAAATCGGAAACGTTTTCAATGATACTCCAATGATCATGTCCCAAGACAAATTTGCAAATATTAATGATTAATTTTCAGACAGCAAAAAGAAAAATATCATGTTTCTTCCTTGTTCCTCTAGTCAAAGACATCCTGGAGTCACTTAGAAATCATGATAGTGAAAAGAAATATAGAAAAGTTGAACAATCATGTTACAATCATTATCCAAAAAGATATTATCCACTGAAAAGTGTGTGATGTGCTTAGATTGATTTTGTGATAGCTTGATAGTTGATAGTTTGATGTTGTGTTCAATGTTGGATGTATCTTAGTTTTCGCTTGATAAGAGTTGTCTAACTGTTTGTTCTACCTATTTGATTAAGCTCAAAATGATCAAGAATTTGCCCCCAGCTAGGTGTAGGATTTTGCCCCAAGCCTAGAAACAAAGTTGTTATGATATATCCAATGATCCAAACCATGGTGAGAGAGAAGCTGTGATGCCTGAGTATATACAAAGGCTTATGATGGATAGCACTGATGGAAAATGCATGAATGCAAGCGGAAAGAAGCATGAACTAATAGACAAAAGAGCTAGCAGACAGATAGCGCCTATTTGCCAGGTTTTCACCATCTTCTTTTATTGCACTTTTTTCTAATATTTGATTTTTTTTCTTTCTTTTTTTCTTTTTTTTCACTTTTTAGGAATTTTTTGCTTTTTCACTGTTTTTGATTTTTTCTGATTTTTCACTATTTTTTATTTTTCAGATTTTTCACTGTTTTTAATTTTTTTTAATTTTTCAGACATAGAATTTCTTCAGGTGCATGCTATTAATAGGTTCCTCGAGCTGATCTCCATCCTGTGTTGATAACTGATATGCTCCTGATCTGAATACTGTTATGACCACAAATGGACCTAACCAGTTTGGTTCAAATTTTCCTTTCTTCTCTTGATCTGCCTAGTTGCGTGGATTTTCCTTTAGCACTAGTTCTCCCACTTGAAAGATTCATGATTTAACCTTGTGATTATAGCTCCAGCACATTCTTTGCTAATATACCTTTAGATAATCAAAGGCATTTTGTCTTTGTTCATGGATCAGTTCTAACTCTTGTAGTCTAGATACTCGTTGTTCTTCATCTAGGATGAGACCTTTTAGTGATACACGTAGAGAGGGTATCTCTACTTTGATTGGCAATATGGCTTCTGATCCATATACAAGAGAGAAAGGTGTGGCACCTATCGGTGTGCCGATGCTGGTGTGGTAAGCCTATAGAGCAGGGTTTAGTTGAATATGCCAATCTTTCCCAACACTGTTCACTGTCTTTTTAAGGATTTTCAAAATAGTTTTGTTAGATGCTTCTGCCTATCCATTTCCTTGTGGATAATATGGTGTGGAGAATTTGTGCTAGATTTTGAACTTCTCACATAGCTCTTGTACATCTTGATTTTTGAATGGTCGCCCATTATCAGTGATAATGGTCATTGGTATTCCATAATGATTCATGATATAGTTCAAGATAAATGCATCAATTTGTTTTCCTGTAATATTGATGAGAGGTACCACCTCAATCCATTTTGTAAAATATTCAGTAGCTACTAGGATGAATTTATGACCATTAGATGAAGAAGGATTTATCTTTCCTACCAGATCAAGACCCCATTGACAAAAAGGCCAAGATGTTGCTAAAGCATGAAGTTCTTGTGCTGGTGCATGGATCAAATTCCCATATATCTGACATTGTTTGCATGTTCTATCTATCTGAAAAGAATCTCATTCTATAGTCGGCCAATAATAACCCAAGCGTATGAGCTTTTTTGAAAGGGTAAGACCACTTGAATGAGTGCCACTAATGCAGTTATGGACTTCATGTAAGGCCTTCTCAGATTCTTCTTGTTCAAGACATCTTAAAAGAGTACCATCTAGACCTCGTTTAAATAGGGTATCCACAACAAGAGTAAAATGAGAGGATTGGTGAATAAAGTTTCTCTTTTGGTTTTTCGATAAGTCAGGAGGTAAGATGTTATCTTTCAGGTATGTGTAAGTTTGGCCATAGCGAGAGGAATCATGTCCAAGAAGTTGACAGATGGTTTGGGAATCAGGACAATTAAAGGCGAGATGGAACAACTCTTCAACCAGGAATTCATAACATTGTTGATTTTCCTGTGTCTGTAATAGAGAAGCAAGTGTAGCCATGGCGTCTGCTGCTTTATTATCATTTCTTGGAATCTGTTCAAAAGTTATTTCAACAAAGCATTTCTTGAAATCATCCACTAGCTTTTTGTAAGGCATTATCTTTTCATCCTTTGTTTGATAGTCATCATTGATTTAATTAATGATGAGCTGAGAGTCTCCAAAGACCTGAAGTTGTTTAATGTTCCATTCTACAACCATTTTGATACCTATTACCAATGCTTCATACTCTGCTATATTGTTTGTGCACGGAAAGCTTAATTTGTATGCTTTCAGGATTGTATGACCTTGTGGTGTGATAAATAGAATGCCTGCTCCTAATCCATGTCGTGTTCCTTTATTGATTTCTGCTCCTAGACTGATATTCAGGTGATGTATTGTAAGATATGGATCAAACCCTGGAATGTCTGTATATGAATAGGTAAAATTGACTTGCCAACTTTTGAATGGTTTCAAGTATTTTTGTCTTGCTAGTTCTGATAGAGAGATTGTTGGAAGTAGATCAGTTGTGCCAATGATAATTGCCTTTGCTGGTGCTATTATGATAGATAACTTCTCTTGATAACATTCAGGTAAGGTGTCAAATCTCCCATCTTTCGAAGCCTCAAGGAGGTTTTCACCGTTAGATGCGTCCTTTGTTTTTACTTTTTTCTGATCTAATGTTGCCAATAAATGGTTTTCAGCATTAGATCTGATATTTTTTTCTTTATTTTCAATTTTGCAACTAGGAGAGTTGACATCCATTTGACTCGAAGATACGTTAGCGAAATCCCTAGTGAAATTTGTTGCGAGATTGACTTTATTAAGATATAAGGATATGGCATGGTCATTAGGAAAGGTATCATTGGTGGTATGTCCTTCATTTTCCCAGTCCATAGGTTCAGGATAGCTTAAGGATAAAGGATCTTTAGGTTGAATAGTTTCAAAGATATTAGGGGTCATGATAGAGATGTCAGAGCTTTCAGTATGTATTTCCATGTCTAGAACGATACTCTCATCAGAATGACTTTTTATAAGAAAATCTTGATCGTCCTCGGCTAAGTCCATGTCAGTCGAATGTGATTCTGATTCAAGTGGGCTAGTTCCTAACGTTTGTCGTGCATACATGTGAACTACATCGACTACTATATTTGATTCTTCATCCCTCTCAATTTGAAGTTGCTCTTGTTTATTTTTCCATGATATCAAATATTCTCTATTCCCTTGATCTCTTAGTTGTATTTGTTTTTCCATGTTTGGCATAATTGATTCAAATGATTGTTCCTTGCTTGAAGATGCTGCCTCTTTGTTATGTGGAATAATGATCTCTTGAGCTATTTTCAGATTACTACAACACTGCAATGGATTTGAGACTACTGAGATAGTGGTTTCCTACCCATTGTAGGGAAATTTTAAGCACTCATGACCTGTTGATGGTATAGCTTGTATGTCTTGAATCCATGGTCTCCCCAAGAGTATATTGTATGGTAGGTCCAAGTCTAAATCTTGGTATGCTGTATCTTTTTGCAAGGGTCCCACTTTGATAGGTAATATCATAATTCCTTTGGAGTAATATTCTTCTTCACCAGATGTTTTGATTTTTATCCTTTTCTGGGGATCAGCTGTATCTTCTAAATATCTTAGAGCACAGACAAGACTCAAAGAGAAAATGTTCAAGCTAGCTCCCCCATCTATTAGGACATGTTTAACAAGTGTTCTATGAATGAGGACTTAAATTTGCAAGAGAGCGTTATGGGGATGCTACAATGAATTAATGCTTGGATATGAAGGAGATGAGCTTTGAATAGGATCCTCTAAAATAGGTTTGATGGCAATCCTGGATATTGCTTGGGGAACTTTATCTTTGGATGTATTGTTTGGCAAGGATGCTATGGAAGGTTCTTGCAAGATTTCAAGAGGTGTAGGAATAGATGTCTTTGGATAATCATTTTGCTTATAGATGGATGGATCATTGTTAGATATAGGTGCACGATTTTGATCTTCTTTAGCCAAATCCTTTAGGGATCTCTTTAAGAGGTGCATAAAAGAGCCACCTTTCTTTTGAGATGTATTTAAATCCTTGTGAGGTTTTAACATAGTTGGATTTTGATTTTGGACTTGTTTGATTGCTCTGATATGTTGGCTTGTTACTTGTATTTTTGCTTTGGTATGTCATGTTGATATGATTTTCAGCTTATTTCAATGTTTCAGGGATCTTATGTCTCTGCGCTCTAATCAAAATGGGCATTGTGTTTGATATTGTGCTAGGATTTGATTGTTTAAGAGGTTGTTTTGAGTAAGTGATCAATAGTCAATTTCAAGGCAATAGAGTGATATGACACTAAAAGAGAATCCAAGTGTTTAAAAGTTTGCAAGTTTTCTGATCTTCGGTTTAGGAGTGCAATGGTGATGATTTGATAAGAACCAAGTCCAATAGGAACAATATATCCTACGTTGTGGGACAAGATTATCCTGACTAAACCTTTCAGTTTCATGATAAAGGATGATTGATCCTGATGAGAAACTATATTTGAGTGATCAGTTTATCAAAGAGGGTGATAATGCACTTTGAGATGTTTAGATTTTGAACTTGTTGAGGGTGAGCACTTGAAAATCTTGAGGTGTATACCTTCTAGATTCCGATTTTGACTGATGATAACTTGACTAAGTGAACCAAGACGACAATCTAAGCACAGACTGATAGATAATAGGTGTTTATGTTTACTGCAAATTGATCAGGTAGAAATGATAAATCTTAAACAGGCATGCAGGACATAGCTCTGGATTGACAAGTACAGAGTTTCGTACGATAGGATATGCAGCTTAGAACGACAGAAGATATGAGTCTGTACGACAAAGTAGAAGTTTTCATGTAAAAAGAAGAGGCTTGTATGACACACTTTTTTTAACCATATGACAAAACAGCTGACTCGTACGACACAGAATGTTGTGTAGCACAACATAGAATTTATGCAAACAGGTTCATACGACAGAGATCCTAACTCGTACAACAAATAACAGAGCAGAGATAAAAGTGTATTTGTTTGGTTGAATTTTTGATAACTGAAGTTTAATGTTTTTCTTATGTCTTCAATTTTTTGGATGTCTGATTTGTCAATTTAGGGATGAATACACAACAAACACATGATGTGATAAATAACTCCAATCAAGCTAAACTCTAAGGAAGTTGACTGAGAATGAAAACCTTTTCTTGCTGACTTAGGTACACACCCAATAGCTAATCAAAATACGGCCGCTGAGTCTCACGCAATGGATTCTCAACGCCGTATTATCTGACTCCAAATGCTAATGGGGGCACGATATGGCAAGTGTCTTGGGAGAGTTACTATCTCTCTTGCACAAAGATTATCACCCTTTCAGAGGTGAATCAGGTAGCTTCTATTTTAACTGGCACTAGTAAGGGATCTGTTCCACATGTCAGGGTATAAACTCAATTAAGAGGTCTCCCAGCCCTAAAAACCAAGGTTTGATATACCTGAAGGTACAGAGGAGAGCTATTCCCGAGCACTGTCATTGCTTTGATTTTCATCAAAAACACATTTATTTTATAGTGGGTTGGACTACTTGGCATTAGCCATTCCTACTTAGGTCGTTCCCCTCTCACTGGCCTTAAGGGCTAAGAGTTATTACTCCTTGGGAGGGTAGGCCTGCTAAAGAAATACAGTAATGAAAGAAAAAGATGAGTCTAGCTTTCTGATCACCTAAGAAAGGTGAGAGCATACTCGCCTATCATCAAAGACACAAAATACATGATTGTTCATTTCCTTTAGCAAAATTGAAGTGTGCCTAAAATTTTTTTAATGAATACACAAAGTTTAGTTGGATTCATAGGCAACCTGCAAAATAGATCCATTAGTAATCATTGATTGGTTTTTGAATTATGTCTTTGACAAGCGTATCTTCATCAATCGTCCTGCAGAAAAGAGTTAGGCTACCAAAGTCTCATAAATAGATTAGAGTTAGCATTAGAAAATCTCGGATTAAAACCAAAAAACCCTAAAATGCAGTCTGTTAAAAATTGTAGATACAGAGACTCGTACGACACAATTTTCCACTTAGTACAACAGAACTTTAGATTTCACACAGGGACCAAAATGAACTCGTACAAAATAGGATTTTGTAGCTAGAAATTCATACGAAACAAAATTAGCTATAGTACGACAATGCAAATCAACTCGTACGACACATGATCAACAATTTGTAATGAGTAAAAGGATATCGTACGACAAAAGAATCACCTGATATGAGTTAGGATTGCTTGTCGTCCTAGGCTTAAAGGAAGTTCATATGAGCGAGAAAAGCAACGTGTATGAATTTATGAAATAGAGCCAGACAGAGATGACATTTGCTAAAGATTAAGAGGCCAAAAGAGATGATTCTGGCCCCACGGTGGGTGCAAAAATGTCGTGCTTTGTGAAGTGTACCTGTACCTGCAAACACAATGCACTTAATAAATCATTAGAAGAAATGGTTAATAAATTGAAACAATGAAAGACAAAACCATAGCTAATCGACTTCTTGCCTCCTAGTAAATGCGAGTATGAATTTTGCTCTCAGATCTTAGTATGCAAATTCCAGTGACTTGACTACACTTAGATGGAGGATTTGAATGATGAAGATGCATGATCTAGCAAGAATAGCATGATTAAGCTATATGAGTTCATTATTGATCTAGAAAATGAACTAAGATTAAGATGCAATTAAGCTAAAATTGAGCATGATAACATTGCTAAAGAATGATAAGTTGTAAACTAGATGCCTATAGTAACAATGCTTGAATGGAAATGAGATGAATCAAATGATATACAAGAATGATATGAAATTGGGACCCTTTGTGCTCCAAAATGAGGTCTATTTATAGGTGAGGTGGCAAGAATCAACGGTCAAGATTGATCTGAAGATATCAATGGTTAAATTGGAGGAGGATGGCAAAGGGGGTTGGATTAAAGGGAACATTTTTCATCTCTATGGTGACAAGTGTCAAGAGGCTTCGAGAAGAGATTAGATGAAAGGGAACACTTAGTGACAAGTGTCACAAGGTTCTAGAAGATGTTGGATGAAAGGGGACATGGTGGTAGGTATAATGGGTTAGGTTTAGGAATGGTAGAAGTTAGGAGAATTTGAATTTAGAAATTCAAATAATAGGAAAAGACTAATTAATCTCAACAACTCATGAATTTGATTTGTTTTCATTAATTAGGGGATTAGAAGAACTATTTTTGGATGGAGGGAATTAATTAATTTGAATTAATTAATTAAAGGGAATTATTGAAATGAACCTATTAAATAAATCCTTCGATTTATTAATAAGTAGATGAAAAGGGGAATTTAATCAAATTACTTAGTGAATTTAATTAAATTGGGGAGGGAGATTAATTAAATAATTGCTTACTTAATTAATTATCTTCAGACTATTTTTAGGTGTATACAGTTATCTATCAAATGGAGGAGCTTTTTTTTTTAATAATTATTTCTATTGTCCTTATTTTATTTTATTTTTGTTTGTTTTGGAGTATTTTATTTTTGTTTGTTTTGGAGTATTTGATTTTTTCCTATAGGCATACCACATTGTGGAAGTCATATGGGAACCCACAGTTGTGGGTGTCGTGGGCATTCCACAATGTGGCAGCCCATATGGAAACCCACGACTGTGGGTGCCGTGGGCACAGACCATGACTTCCCTTGCCCTTTCGTGGGCCCACCAAAGATAACAAATTAATAATGTTTTATATATATATATATTAGTATGTATATATGTTTGAAAACATGGAAATAGTTAATTTTGTTTTATGAATATCAATTAATTCTACTTTTTAAATTATTAGATTTAAAATATGTATGATTTATATTTATATATATATATTTCCTTATATATATGTTTATTTATATATACATATATATGACTAAATTTATCTATTATTGTTTTAGAATTTTAAATTGATGTTAGTGAATATGGATTGGAGGATTATATTGTTTTTGGAAACTATTGAAGAAATTGATTTAAATCCAAATTTAGAAATTATAGTGAAACTTGGTCAAATATGAACTTGATGGAAAAAGAAAATCTATATTCGAATGTAAATAATGGTTTGGACTTCATATATGTTTTGGTTTCTTAATCAAGTCATCGCGCAACTTATTTGGTTATATGTTGATTTGTCCTTTTCATGTTTCTTTCCCTTTTGTGTTCTTTTCTCGTGAGTAGACCGAATTGTGTTATATTACCTCCAGTTGGTTAAACCTAGATGGTAGGGTTCGTATGACCAAGTGCATTTCTTCAGTTGTGTTTGAACTCATGTGTATGGTTGGATTTTTTTGGTATTGCCTTGGAGTTCTTTTGGTATTTTGTAGTGTCATAAGGAAGAGTGGCTTATGAGTGGAGGCTAGGCCCAAAGAGGCTAACAGGATAAACCCCTTGGAAGTTGGATAATTAAGTGATAACCTAATAATGTATTAGGGGGTTTGGGTATCTTAAATATTAATTAAGATTAATTGTACCTCGCTCATGGTTGAGTGCTCATACAGACTCAGTATACAGTGGGAAGGCTTGGAATGGAAAAACCAACCACCTTGTCCTCACGAAAGGTTTTTTGGGTTTGCATAAGACTTGGATGGGGCCGGGGGTTTGGGAGAGGCTACCAAGATAACCCAAGATGGGGGTCGGGGCCTATAGAGGCCTGCCAGGATAACCATTCCAAGCTACGCGATGACACTCCTCCCTTATGTTCACTGATGTGTAGACTTGTTTATGTCACCTGGAGTTTTATTGTGGAGTCATGTTTGTGTTTGTATGTTTATGTAGTTACCCGATGTATTGTTTAGACCATGTGTGCATTCTTTGTGTTTTGATAGAGGGTCGTATTGCTATCTCCTAGCACGGTGGGGTGGTTCTTTTGAGACAAATGGTTGGGTGGTAGTACCACTTTCCATCAGGTGTTCGTTCCTTTCATGCAAGGGTTGGCTTTGCATGTTTTCCAGTTGTTCTCAAGGATTTGATCATTTCATGTACCAGTTGGATCCTCTTTGTTCTTCTTGGATCATTCTTGCAATTCTTGGACCTTATGTGGTCGGATGTATCATTTGTTATATATTCCTTCATGCCAAGATGTAATTTTGATGTAATCATTGTGCACTCTTATGAGACTTGGTGTTTTAAGTGCAATGTAATATTATGAAAACCTCATAATGTAAATTTAGTATATTATGATGAGTATTAGATGGTACATGATTTATATCTTTAATTAGAAACATTGATGTAATGTAAATGAATGTAATATTATGAATGTAGCATAGAAATATTTATGTTATCAAGTGCAAAAGTATGAGTCAATCATTGTTTACTTTAATTAAGTTCCTAATTGTTAAATATATCTTAAGTGGATTATTGACCTTAAGTAATGATTAGTTTAATTAAGTAATCCATGTTGGGAAACCCTTTAGGAGTTGTAGTTTAAGTCTTTTGTTTGTGCAATTAAATGCAATCTTTCATCTTAATGCTATGGTATGTTCTTTATGTTTAAAAAAAAAAAATTATTTCCACTCTTTTCCTAGTGTTTCTAATATGATCCTTTAGGGTTTCTTGGTGAGGCATTAAAATTGGTATCGAAGCCCAAGTTTCAACACTAGGTGCTTTGGTTTCATATGAGCCCATCTAACTATACCAATTGCTAAGACTTAGTGCATATGTCTTCCTTGTTAGTATCTTGGCTAGAGATCTAAACTTTAATTCTTGTGGTGTTGTTAGGATTATGCCTAGTAAGGGTAAAGGTCGTGGTCACGGTCATGATCGTGGTCAAGGTAGAGGTAGAGGAAATGGTCATAGGGGTAACCATTAGAATCCTTCACCTCAGGATACTCATGAGAGTTCTGAGGTAGAACAACATCAGTCCATTCACCTAAGTGAGCAGAGGGATGTGAGTTAGCATAGTGAGCAACCTAGTGTTCAATAGGTTCCTGAGAGGGAAGAGTTGCGTCAGATGTTTTAGGAGGTCCTGGATCAGTTAGGCCCTAGAACTGAGGTTGAGCAACATGATAATATGTAGTTTGGGGAATCTCACCAATTTGAGCATGTGGATAGAGATAGGTCCCCTGGGAGGAGAGAGAATGCAGTTGATCAGGAGGCTGTAGCTATTGGTCACATGAGGGATTTTTTGAGATCTTTCCCTCCTACATTTGATGGTTCAGGCAGTGGACTTGAGGCTGAGACCTGGCTTATTGATTTGGACCAGCTGTTTTTCCATGCATCTGTATGGAAGCAACACCAAAGTGAGATGTGCCATCATGCATCTCAAAGATTTTGTTTCCACCTAGTGGAGACTTGAGGAGAAGAAGATTAATGTGGACATAGGTTCAGCTTCATGGAAGTTATTTCTGGAGAGGTTCAGGGATCGTTTCCTTTCAGTTCAATGGAGGCAGCGTCATGTAGACGATCTCCATGAGTTGCACTAGATGGGGATGATTGTAGAACTTTGTTACAGCTGTTGGAGAACACTTCCTCTCCCAAAACAAAGAGAATGTTAATAAGGAAAATCAAATGTTAACTCCTAAAAAGAAAAACCATGGAGGGTTTCGTAACCTTAAGGAAAATCTACACATTCTGGGATTCTCTTCTACCCCTCTACCAACTAAGTCAAATTTATGGCTAACTAAAGATGACAAGGAAGATAAAGAGTGGACACATGTTGCCACTAAGAAAAAAAAGAAAAGTGGATGTGGGAGGCAAGAATAAGGCTAGAAGACCTTCTTTGAGAAACACTAGATAGAAGGATGAAAAATGAGAGATAGTGGTAAGGAAACAACCAACCCTGGATGGGCTCTCAGAAAATAAAAAAGAAGAAAACTTACTAAAGCCTGAGCTGGGTCCTTCTCTATTTAGGTGAGTAGAGTTTCTTTTTTCTATATTTGGTTTTTATGAAAGTCCTCTCCTAGAATGTTCAGAGTTTGAATATCCCGATAAAACAACATATGTTAAGATGTAAGCTAATGGAACAAAAGGTGGATATTTTAATGATTCAAGAGACTAAAATGAATGAGAATTTTTAGAAGGCTACTAACTCCTTCTGGGTTGCTTCCTCCTTAAATTGTGACTCTGATGGTGCTTTTGGGGGAATTGCCACTCTCTGGGACCCTACTTTTTTTGAAGGCTCGTTGATTCACTCTGAAACAAATTGTTTGGTTGTCAGGATGAAAGATCTTAGATCCCATCTCCAGTGGTAACTCGTTAATGTTTATGCCCCTAAAGCTCAGTCCCCTAGAGCTCGGCTCTAGTCCACTCTATGTTGTCTAATTGGAAATCAGAAGAATGACTTGTGGATGGTTGCGGGAGATTTCAATTCCCCTTTGTACCCTTCTGAGAAAGCTGGTGGTTGTGAGGACTACTCAGATAGTATGACCAATCTTGCTGATTTCATCTCTTCCTCTGGTTTGATGGACATTAACCTCAGTGGTTTTAAGTTCACTTGGTATAACCGGCATCATGGGAACTATTTGATTCAGGTTTGATTGGATAGGGTGTTGGTTTCTACTAATTGGGAGAACTTTGATTACTCCTCCCTTTGCTCCTTCCCTATATTGGGGTCTGATCATAATGCTATCCTTTTGGTGATGGATGGCCCTTGTGATCGAAAATACTACCCTTTCAGGTATGAGATGATGTGGTCTCATCACCCAGATTTTAGAATGCTTGTGGAATAGTGGTGGAATGTTCCAGTCTTGGGCACTCCTATGTACCAAATTTCTCAAAATCTTAAACTTTTTAAAGACAAGGTCAAGGGTGGGAACCGAGACTCCTTCAACAATATCTTTGAACAAAAAAAGGCCATTATCTCTAACCTAGGGAATATTCAGACTAAGATTGAAGAGAAGGCTGTAATAGAAAAAGAGTACAAAGAGGAAATGGATTTGAGAAATCAATGGCTTCTCCTTAACAGAAAGGAAGAGGTGTTTTGGAAACATAAATCAAGGATACAGTGGCTAAATGAAGGTGATAAAAACACTAAGCTCTTCCACCAGTGTAAAATGAAAAACAAAAGTAGAAATAGAATAAGGAAACTCCTCAAAGAGGTTGGTACTATGGTGGAGGATGGGGACAAAATGGCTTCTCTTTTCATTGATTTCCTTAGCTTAAACACTCCTAATGGCCAAATTTGTTTCTAATATCCCCACAACCTCTTGGATGCTATCCCTGAAGTTATTAGGGCTGAGGACTTATCTAAGCTAACTGAAAGGGTCACCCTACATGAGGTGTAACTGCTTTGTTCTCCTTTGCCCCTGGTAAGGCCCCGATGCTGGATGGGTTTCCACCCGCCTTCTTCCAAGATCAGTGGGATATTATGGGAGTTGATATCTTCAATGCGGTTAAGGATTTCTTAAAAAAAGGTAAACTCATTAAACAGATCAATGCTACTTTCATAGCTTTAATCCCTAAACATTATAATGTTGTTTCCACCAAAGAATTAAAACCTATTAGTCTTTGTAATATGGTTTACAAGGTCCTCTCCAAAGTGCTTATCAATAGATTAAAACTCTTGCTTGATAAGTTAATCTTCGGTAATTAGAAAGGGTTTGTGAAAGGGAGACACATTCTTGATGCTATTATTGTGGTGTATGAACTTCTCCACTCAATGGAGAACAACAAAAAACTTGCCATGGCTTTCAAAATTGATATCTCTAAGGCCTACGATAGGGTTTCTTGGGACTTCCTCTTTGAAGTCCTTAGAAGATTTGGGTTCAAAGGAAGATTCTTAAGAATGATAGAACAATGTGTTTGTACCCCAAAATTTTCTGTCCTTCTTAATGGGAGACCCAAGGGCTACTTCTCCAGTAAAAAAGGGCTTTTCTAGGGAGATCCCCTATCTCCCTACCTATTCATCATTGTTGCTTCTACTCTCGATCCTATCACCCAATAGCAATTTTTGAATGATACTATAACCTTTGGAGAGGCCTATGTCTCTAAGGCTAAGCATTGAAAAAGAATCTTGGAAAATTATGCTCAAAACACTGGCCAATATATTAACTATGAAAAGAGCAAGTTATTCCTCATGAATGTTAACCCCACCCTTCAAGCTAAAATCTCCACTATCTTAGCTTTCCAAATTGCTACCCTCCCTGATTCTTATCTTGGGCTTCCCCTCATCTCTAAAGATCCTTCCTTGGTCTTTTGTAATGGCATTCTTGAAAGGTTCCACAAGAAACTGGCTGGTTGGAAAGGGAAGCTCCTTAGTATTGTAGGCAAATTACAACTGGTTAAATCCTGTCTGCAAAATTTACCTATCTATTACCTATCCCTTTTTAAATTACCTAGGTTTGCGGAAGAGAAGATTGAAAGAATCCAAAAAAAAATTCCTCTAGTTGGGCACTGAAGAAAGAAATAGAATTTCCTTGGTTGCTTGGGAAAAAGTGTGCAGATCTGTGAAGGTGGGGGGGCTAGGTATAAGGAAAATTAAAACCTCCAATAGAGCCCTGTTAACTAAAATTGGGTGGCAGCTATCTAAAGAGGAGAAGGATTGGACCAGCATTCTAAGAGCTAAATACCTTCATACTCAGAGTTCTGATAATTTGCTAAATATAATGGAGCTATCTTTTGGTTCCTCCATTTGGAATAATGTTGCTAAAACTAGAAAGGACATCAAAAAGAATGGAAAAATGATTATAGGTAATGGGAAAAGAACTGCCTTCTGAAAATATGTTTGGGTGCATCGCCAGGCTCTTGTTGATCTCCCACATCTTAGAAGCATCAATTCCTTCCTAAGTAGATGCTACGGGGTGAAATTACATGACTATATAGTGTGGCAAGGGGAGAGAGCTACTTGGAGAAATCTGAAAGAGGCTATCACTAATTGTTTTGATATTCTTTTGAAGGTTAAATATCAGCTTATGATGGAGGCTAAGGAGCTCTTATATCTTCTACCCGACTGTTCCCTTTTCTCCTCTCAAATGGAGGATGAATGGATATGGAAAATTAATTGTTTAGCAACCTTCACAGTCAAATCGGCTTACCAGGATATGGAGGAAGAAACTATAGAGAATTTCAATTGGAAAGAAATCTAGATCAAAGGCCTAATTCCTAAAATAAACTATTTTTGGTGGGCTACGACTCATGTGAGGATTCTGACTATTTATAATCTTAACAAGAGGGGCTTCTCCTTTTCCAATAGATGTGAGCTTTGTTATAAGGACATGGAAAGTATAGATCATATTTTTTTGCACTGTAGTTATGCTCAGGAAATTTGGGATGCTATTCTAAAGGACTTGAAAGTTTATTGGATTCATCCTAAAACTATGAGAAACTTCATGGATTCATGTACTATGTCCCCCTATTCTCACCCTTTTGCTAAGAATATGTGGCTTCAAATTCCCCCAATTATGGCTTGGAACATCTAGAAGGAATGGAATAATAGAGTTTTCAAAGAAGAAAGGAAAAATAGCAATGTTATCTCTAATATCATAAAACAATAGATGAGAGAGAATGTCAATACGGGTTCCACGTGTATCTCTAAGGTCTTACCTACTTTGTTGGACCTCCACTTAAGAAAAAAATGGGGTATTCAACCAAACCTCTTGAAGCTTAACTAGAATAACGTTTTACTGAGAGAAAGCTGCTCTTGGCTCTCTCTGGATTCAGGATGGATCAAGTGTAATTTTGATGGTTGCTCTAAAGGTAACCCTAGTTTGTCTGGGGTAGGTGGCTTAATCAAAGATCAGGGGGGAAGGTTGATTGAAGTATATGGCACTAATTTGGGGATTGGCACGAATAAAAGAGCTGAATCTATGGCGGCTTGGATGGGCCTCTCTAGGCTTCAACATAGCTCGATGGAGAATGTAATCTTGAAAGGAGATTCAAAGTTGATCATTGACTCTTAATAATTCCATTTCTCCCCCGTGGGAGATCAAAGGGATTATAAAAAAATGTAACTTTCTCCTTAATCTCTTTGAGAATATTACTATTTAGCATACCTACAGGGAGGGAAATATGGTGATTGACCTTATTGCCAATAAGGGTTTGAGAAATGTGGATTGGCAATTTTTTAACTTTAGTGAAAGTTCTAAGGGGCTCAAAGAGATTCTTGCTTGTGAAAAGCTTAAGTGCAAACAGGGGAACAAGGTTAGATACCAGTAAGGGTTTTAATGGTCAGATTTTTTTATACTTGTTTACATGACCACCTTTTTTCAAAATTTCAAAAATTATGTGGGCCCCTATAGTATGATGGGTAGGGTTTGGGTGATTTGGATCTTTAGGCTTATGTGTTCTTTTTCCAGCTGAACTGTGTATGATAGAGATGACATGGTACGAGAATGAAGGCTCATGATTTTGAATGGATCTCTTTAGATTGGGTTTCTATTAGAAGTAAAGGCAGCATATTTTTATTTTTGTAGAGCCTTAAAGTTTAATGATTTGAAAGGGAATGACACATGTGACGACAACGGTGTGAAAGAGTTAAAAAATGACCTTTCTAGAAACAATTCTTTATGTTTTCCTACGATTGTGAAGAACCTAAGCTATTTCTTGGGTCATTTTCATAGAGATAATCTGCACTATGTTTGTCCTACTTCCGACATGGGGGCCCTCTTAAGAGAATTGAGCCTAAAAACTAAGAATGACCTACATGACAATGAGGAGATTTGGGAGTTGTTTTAGAATGTTGGTTTTACCCCCTTTTTTCCAGGCTTTGAAGGGTTACAATAAGGCCCTAACGGTGCGGTTCTGCAACTCTTGGTGGAATGGTGTTGTGACTATTGGAAGGATTTGCTTCACTGTGATGCTAGATTCCATCTCAGAGGTCACTGGTCTGTCGAATGATGGTGAACAAGTGGAAAGATGCAGCAGTGGTGACTACAAAGGGTTTATGAAAAAAATTCTTTGAGAAAGGAGAGAAGCCGAAGGTGATTCAGAATGGGTATGTTCACTTGGCTCTACCTAAACCATTCCCCATAGTTAGCTATTATGTTATGAAGCATTTTACACTAGAAGGTAGATACACCACTATGCACGGTTATCATTTTCCTATTCTCAATCATATTAGGCATGGGGAGAAAATCAATTTGTCTTTCTTACTGTTTTCTTCCTTAGAATCCTGCATTCAAAATGGCACCAACACCCTGCTCCACCAAAGCCTTATCTATTTTCTTTACAAGTTTGTTGTGGATCACTCTCCCAAACTTAGTAGTTTGTCCCCTACACTTGGAAATAAGGAAAACCCTCAAAAAAATATTGGTAAGTCCTTCAAGCTTGTGCTTGTCGACTCTATGTCCCAGTGTTCGCTTGGCTCCACCTCCTCTACTAAGAATAGAGGAAAACAAACCCTTGCTCTCCTGGATAAAGAATCCCTAGAGCTTTCTCTTCTAAATGTGAACCCAGATAAGAGGAATCTTGAAACCCCCAAGACTTCCCTGGTTAAAGCTAAAAAAATTGGCAAAGAGTCGGCTAGTAAAATTATCACCATAGACCTAAACTTGCACAATCAGGATGATAAGAAGGAAAAACCTTCGGAACATGACAAAATTGAAAGTAGCTCAAGGGAAAGGAGGTCGGCTAGGAGGTCAGAAAGAAAAGAGGAAAACAAAAAAGTTGATAACACAACCAATGTTAAAAATCTGGAGGAAATTTATGATCTAGAGGAGGATGATCATTCTGTGGACAATCCTGAGGATGAGGATTTCTAGGAGGAGGAGGATGACCTTGAAGAGAATTTCAAAGAGGAAATGGAAGAAGAGGAAGAAGGGGATGAGATCAGTGAGATCGAGGAGGACTCGGATACCCCATAACAAAGCCCTGAGGCTCCCAATTTGTCGGGTGATGAGGAGATGGTCCCCTATTCCTAGGACTCCTCTGTTAAGACTGACAACAATAATAATTTGTATGAGAATTTACAGGAGCTTAAGGAGAGAGTTTCTACTCTTGAGACGAAGAATGAGGAACAGAATATGAAGATCCAAAACCTGTGTGATGCCTTAAGATCCCTTTGCTACATTACGGATGGGGTTATGAAGAATGTTGTTTTGGGCACGGTTTTTGGTGAGGAGAGGATTAAAAAGAACAAGAAGATGTTGGAAAAGCATGGTCATATGGAGCAAGCTATGTGTAATGACGAGGAGCAAATGGATATCTAGGAATACAATCTCAGAAGACTCCAACGGGACTTAAATCTACTTAAGAAGGATTAACTTCTCTTTGGGTTCTGGTTTTTTTTTCTTTTTTTCTTATGATCATATTATGGATGTCGTGCTGGATCTGCGTACCCTTTAATGTTAACTTTTATTATGATAGGACTAATAAGGATTTTAGTAATATGCTTTCTACAGATGTTACGGTAAATACCTTTAGTAGTATGCTAACTGATGATGTTTATATGTGGGATGATAAGTCTATAAGTTGGAGTTTAGGTAGGATGTGCAGAAATAGCTACAAAACTATGAAAGTTTTTAATTATTTTTTGAAGGGTGGGATCTATTTGTTTTGGTCTTTGGGTGGTTGTTCTTTGCCCGGTGATTTGACTTTGTAATGCTTTGTTGTTCTCGGTTCAGGGCCGTCTCCCTGCTTATATAATCAAAAACATAAATGTACTTATTATCATCTATTTTTTTTTAAATGGATTGTTGAGGCACATGTTTGATGGTGGTTAACTTTAGCTACAAGGAATTTTTTTGTTCATAGATTGTGTCACACATGTATTCAAGTTGTGTTTGGAAACAATATTTTTCAAGTAGTTTTAAGTACTTCTAGAAGAGGCTCAACAATATATTATTCTTTATTCGATAAAATGATCTCTCTCTCTCTCTCTCTCTCTCTCTCTCTCTCTCTCTCTCTCTCTCTCTCTCTCTCTCTCTCTCTCTCTCTCTCTTCTTTTGTATAATTTCTCTTTTTCTCTCCCTATATATTTTGTTCTTTATTTCTCCTCAAATATAATAGGTGTAACTTAGTGTTTAGATTGGTTTTTATTTTGTGCATCTTTTATGTTGCTAGCATGGACACAAGTTAGCTAAGGTAAACAAGCACTATATTGTTGAAACTAGTTCAAAGGATAGTTATTTCTTTTGATTCTATCAATTGAAAACCAACATGCCCCTTGCATGTTTATTCCTAGCTAATTCTAGTGAAGTTGACTTGATAGCCTAAAGAAAGTCAAAGAAATATTGGGAAGATATATCTCCTCTCAAAAGAAAAGTGTTTCCTAAACAACATTTTTTGAGTTAGTATATCACAAACGTGTTAACAAATTTATTATCTATCAAAATATAATCTAATATCATCACATTATTTTAAATTATAAATCAACAATTTACAATCCAACTCAATTAAACTATATATTAAATTGAATGATTTTAAACTATTTTTATAAAAAAAATAAAAAAATATTGAAGGGGTTCTTATATCAAACTCATATTATTATTTTAGTTGCTTGATACCAAAGCATAAACCTTAGGCTAAAACCTTTTTGATTGAGAGTCAATTACTAAGAGATATTCATTCTACCATATTCACCCAAAATCCTTGACTTTTAATAAGTTCATTTAAAATCATTCAACTTCACTAATAGATCAATACTTTTTAAAGATATACTTATCTAATTTTATTTTACTTCCACAAATTACAAATTACATAATGTTTAAATCTAATTATTATATATATGTATGCTAGATCTATAGTATTTTGAAACCAAAACATATACTTGTCCTTTAGTGGCTGTTTTCAATCTCTTTTAGGGCGAGGAATAAGTGTGGAAGTTAATGGTGATAGCTGGACAAGCTTTTTACAATGAAGGGGATACCTAACGAAATTCCCTCCTTTCTCGCCATGCTTTGAACAAACTGTTCATGAAAATGTGGATTACCGTCGATTTTTGGTAGCATACTTTTAGTGAGTAACGCAAACGTTATTCAACTCACCCATGGAAGTCAGGTCAAAAGGCGGTACAGAATAGGGAATACTTTGGAACATTTCAAGAAGGCGCTGCTACAAATCTTCTCTTCCCAGATTTATCCTCATATTTTATACAAAGACACCGCACATCTAATTTGAACCGAAATGTGGTTGTTTACGTGGATAGCATGGTTTTCTTGACCCATCTCCGGAGCATAATGACCTACATTTGACGTCATCACATCTCATGACGTCACCAGGACATCACTAGACCGTCAGCACCATGCATACTCATACGTTGTGATCCTTATAAATTGGCCGGACCTCTCCTTCAAACCTCATTCAAGTGCGACAAATACAAGATATTTCATTATTTGTAAAGAAAAGTTTGGAATTTTTGAAGAATGAGTGGCATGACTCCGTTTGTGACACCACGCGTTGTGGCGAAGAAGGTTTTGGCCAGACAACAATATGAAGGAGATGGAGCCATCGTCAGGCGCAGTATTGGCAGGTACCCACTTCTTCATTTACTACTTTTTATATCCTTTGAGGATAATTTAGGTTTAGTGTTCTCAGTTTTCTAAACTGCTTGATCTAGTAAACACGATTATAATCATTCATTCATTCTTTCGTTTATCTGATCATTTTTTTTTTGTGGACAGACCAGAGTTGAAGTTTTTGGATCCCTTTCTGTTACTGGATGAATTCTCAGGTTGGTTGGTCCCTACCCAAAACCATTGTTAACTAGTGTGATTGTATTTCATCTAACAAATCGAATGTGTATGTGTGTTGCAGTCAGTGCTCCTGCTGGCTTTCCAGATCATCCGCACAGAGGTATACTTATGTGTTTGAATCTTGACACCTTTAAGCCTGTTTTCTTTGCCCTGTTCACACTAATGATTTGATAATATGTTTTGGGCAGGTTTCGAGACTGTGACATACATGCTGGAGGTACCATCTTTTGTGCCTTACTTTTCCCCTTTTCAGAGCACCACAGCTGCACTGGTTCACCATTGATGTATACATGTGTTTTCACTGTAAAATACAATTGAGGTGGAAACACATGAGGCAGAGGCTTCTGGGAGGATTTGAGACTAATTGATAATTAACAATTAAAATCTTTATTTCTTCATTCGATGATGGATTATGGAGTCTAAATATAAATTTGATACAATCGAATTCGAAAACTTAATTGTTCTCAATATTATAGATTACGGAAATTCGATGTTCTTTGTTTTTTTGAAATACAGGGAGCCTTCACACATGAGGACTTTGTAGGACATAAGGGCACCATCAAGGCTGGCGATCTGCAGGTTTTGAATCTCTTGACTACCCAGCATAGTTACAGTACTTCACTCTTTTCTGTGATTGTCATGTATTGATGGTTTTTATTGCAATGTATTGTATAGTGGATGACTGCAGGCAGGGGTATAGTCCATACTGAAATGCCAGCTGGACCAGGAGTGCAACATGGTTTGCAGTTGTGGGTAAATCTTTCTTCTAAAGACAAGATGTGAGTGCCTTCTCAGCTCAAAATTCTTTCTTTACAAGAGAAAACTTTCATGTTTATAACTGTATTGGTTTTATAGTGGTTAGGATTGAGCCTAAGTATCAAGAACTTCAAGCGAAAGACATACCCAAAGTTGAGAAAGATGGCGTGAAGGCGACTGTTATAGCAGGAGAAGCTTTGGGCATCGAGTCTCCTGTCTATACAAGGACTCCTACTATGTATTTGGATTTCAAAATGGAGGCACAAGCTGTGCTTCACCAGCCAATTCCAGAGAGTTGGAATGCATTTGTGTATGTGTTGGAAGGTGAGGCTAGCTTTGGTGCTCCCAATTCACCACCAGTGGGTGCTCATCATACACTTGTATTGAGTAGTGGTGATGGGGTGAGTGTGTGGAATAACAATGTTGATAGCAAACCCTGCAGATTCGTAGTAATTGCAGGGCAACCCCTAAATGAGCCAGTGGTACAACATGGACCCTTCGTCATGAACACCAGACAAGAGATAGTGCAAACGATTCAAGATTATCATTTGGGTAGAAATGGATTCGAGAAAGCCAGTGTATGGCATTCCCATATTGCTCAAACTTAGATTTTTTTATTCACTTTCAATCTCTATCCATTCACTATTAATGATTGACTCCATGCACATTTGAAGCTCTATTCAGAACAGTAGGAATATTGTGTATAATTACATCGTTTTCTTGCCTTATTGTGAACAACAAACGGGCCTCCTTCCAGCACCCCATTTCTAAGAGAAAAAGAATTGAATCCGTTTGTTTGAATATATTTGCCTTGTTTTGGAAGATCGCCCATTTCTTTCAGATCAGGTATGTTTGTAGACAGTTGATAATAAAAATGTATTAAAATACGAACTCACGTGTCTTTTCATCATCTAGATTTTTTCAATTAGATGATTGTTATAGTTTTATCTTAATGAATGTGTATGACATTTAAGATGGGCGATTATAAACTCTCAGATTCTGTCCTTTTTAATTATTATGAATAAGGAATTAATCAAAGATGTCTTCAACCTTAATTCGAAGGCAAATACTAAGATTGATTTTTTTGCATTGTTCTGGGAATTTGGAAAGGTTAGATACGACTACAGAGTCACATGTTTATCAAATCGCATGCAGAAAGGTCTAAATCGAGAAAGATAAATTGTAAAGGATGAAATGGAGCCATTTGAAGAACAATGAATTGGATGAAGTATCTTAATTAAAGTAGTATGTGCGATTTTGAGTTTATTAAAAATATATTAGAAATTAATGTAGATTCCATTCAAATTAGATTTATATAAAGAAGTTATGTAAAATGTATGAAAAGTAAATTTATAATAGAGAATATAGAAATATATGTTTAATAGATATATAAATACATGATGAAAGAATATATCTTTTAATCATATTTTAAAATTGTCAAATTTTCTTTTGATACAAGACTAGAGACTCATTAATAACAAATCATATAAATTTACATTTAAAAAATCTTTTGTAAATATGTTTCCAAATTTCTTTTTCATAGACATTGTTTTTTTTGTTTTTTTTTTGGGTAAAAGTGACACACCATTATAATTTTATTATTATTAAAAACCTGATTCCAAAGCTCCTGAGAGAAATAAACCAGAAAGAAAACCCTTATTCCTCGCTAAGATACAAAGTATTTGAGAAGCAGTTACCAAAAATACGAAAAGATACCCTGCAGGTATCCAAACTAGCCTACTACAATCAGAGCAATATCCTGCTTCTAATTGTTAACAAAAGAGATACATTCATTCCCGAGCAAGTATCCATGTACATATGTAGATGAAACAAAATGTCTATACAGGATTGTAACCATAACTACTGACTATACACAATCCTTGTGAGTCGACACGGAAGGGAAGATGCAGTTATGCTCATTCTCGTTTGCAGCCAGAAAACAAACAAAATTCTGTAATGTTTGCAGTAGAAGAGTTGTATACCTTTACAAACAAAAAATTTGGGAACCCAATTCGGTATAGATGTAAATCAAAATTGGATGTAACCCAAACAACATGTTTCCCCCGACCGCCAAAAAATTTCGAGGTATTAGCTCCCTCCTCGATCCGAGAAAGGTCCTTTCCCTTCAAACTGCGACCGCTGGTGATTTTGGAGGTTGGCGGATAACATTTCCCGATTCTTGCGAGGAGTGAGTAGATTCATCAGCTTGATGGGCACCCCTGGCAGGTTTTCCAAATATGCTCAATGAGCGCCGTCAAAACTCCCTCCTACGAGCAAAGCAAACTAATCCCTTTTTAAATTACCTTTTAATGATGTTTATAAAGACCCAGAAGCCGGAGTATAATTCATAGACATTGTTATATTGTTCTACTTTCAAATTTTAACCATTTATCTCTTGAAAAAATTCTCCAAATCAATGAAATTTCACAATATTTTGTTATATCAAGTCAAATAAAGATGTTCTCCAAATCAATGAAATCTCACAATATTTTGTTATATCAAGTCAAATAAAGATGTTAGTTTAATGACCTACAATAAATAACTTACCTAGAAATTATACTTGCCACTACTTTTTTAGCACCAAATCCAATTACATTAGTATTCATTGACTTTATAAATCATATTATAATGAAAAATAATTTAATGTGCCATTTGCATGCACCCACCACCATGCATTCCTTAAGCTTCACCTTGCTACCATAAACAGAAAAATTCATTTCCTTTCACCTAAGCACAATCCCTTAAAATTACCTTATGCAGCCTTCGACCATGCTAAGCAAAATCCATTCTCACCATAACTAATCCCTTATTCATCTCTTCTCCCATATGTGGAAGCGATTCCTCTAGCCTAGCCTATTTATGTTCTTACTCCTAGAATTAAGGTTAGAAATGAGTCATAATTGCTAATTTCATATATATGCTTTAATTCTCCCATTCTATTTATGGAGTGTATGTTTGAGGTAATCTTGAATATTTTGTAATCAACTTTGATCTTCACAACATTATTGATATTATTTACTTCCAAAAATGTCTTGGAGTCTAATGGTATTTTAACTTCTCTTCTAGAACCTCTTATATATCCTTCTATTAATGACACCCCTATGGTGTGCCCATAACCTAGCACCAATATTTGATATAGGATTTGTAAAACTAAAAATCTCTTGATTGAGGACCATCAGCATGCCATCCTCATTTCACAAATTTTTGTTTTAGATAAAAAATTATTTAATTATTTTTTTCTTACTCTTTTATGCATGTATTTATTGTCTATTTGTTCTCCTTGTGGGTATCTAGATACATGAAGAATGCCATGCTAGATTGTTTTATTTTCTAAATGTGTATCTTAGTTCTATCTAGATGAAAGTTCAAACCTATGGCACATTTTTATAAAAAAGATGACAAGCATTGATGAAATTTTTTAACTTGAATCATTATAGTAAGTGACATATACATTTTTTATTTTTAAATATAACACTACGATTTAATTGTTGGTAAAGTGTTGGGATGCCACACTCTATATAGTAAATTTGTTATTTTCTGCCAATATTTTTTTATTTATAACTTGAAACTGTAATGCACAAATTATTATTTTCTCATTTCAATAAATATATTTTTTAAATTAAATTTTAAAATTTGTGTTTTATGAAAACACAATTTTTTAAGTGAAACATTACCTTTTGTCTTTATTATTTATTCAAAATAGATAAAAAAATATATCATATTGACATGGAATCACCTATCTATTACATCGTAATTATGCCACTAATGTTCTTAGTATTTAAAATTAAACAATCATAAATAATAATTAAAATATTAATTGGGTTCACCTCACAGCGTGATGGTAAAGTCACAAGCCCCGAAATGGGGAGGTCAATGGTTCGAGTCTCTTGCAGGCCTTCGCGTTGGTGGCAAACGATGGGTGACAGATTGTACTCCCCGCACGAGCTCATGGGCATTGTTGTCAGGTGCCACGACTTAGCCCAGCTGTAGGCCAACGGTGTGATTAGGAGGTCATTGATGCAGAGCGATAAGGAGTTGAGGTGGAGCGATAAGGAGCTGGCTGTGGAGCGATAAGGAGTTGGTTATGGAGAGATAAGGAGAGGGAGATATAAGGTGTTTGGAGAAATAAGGAGGGAGGCATAAGGAGTCTTGTGGAGAGATAAGGAGATATGGAGAGATAAGGAGCGGGAGATATAAGGAGTATTGTGGAGAGATAAGGAGAAGGGAGATATAAGGAGTATTATGGTTATGAAGGACCGATATGTTGCATGAGACCCCACTGGTTCATAGCTCCAGTCAAAAAGTGACTATATTGTAGGGCCAAGACCTCATATTGTCTTAAGTTAGTGGAATGTTGCAGAGTAGCTGAAATTGTAATACCTGTTACCGATCAAAAAGAAAAAGAAAAAAAATATTAATTATTTAAAAAATTTAGTAGATCTATAAAGGGATATTTTTTATATTTTTTTTAAATATTATCTACATGAAAAGGATGTCTAAGGATATCAAATTTTTTGAATGTTTTAGTAAATTGGCCCCAAAGTCATGCTACTTATGTATTTAATGAGTAATTCTAGTAAGAAAAGTAGTGGACCAAATCTAATTTATCTAGTTTGACTCCAACTAGACAAGATGTTTTGACCAAAATTGATTTCCAATTAAAAATTCTTAATTTTTTTTGTGTTAATATGTTGTTTTGAGGTGAGTGACTTTTGAGGATGATTCAAAGCATGGGACATTTAGGTCTCTTCCATGTTGACCCAAAATTCTAATTTATTTTTCATGTGGCATTCTTTCGCGGTATCCACAGTTCTACAAGTTTGGAGGATGATGATGATTCCTTTCAATTCTCATAATTATTATTATTCTTATATATGCACATTGACTTGAAGTTTGTATATATTTTTGTGTGCTTCATGTGATGGTGCTCATTTTCATGTAACAACTGTATTCAACATGATTGCATTCCATGAGCCTAAATTTATGTATTTCATGCTTTTCCCATCCTAATTTATTCCTCCCATTGAAAAAATCCTTCTTTCCCTGTTTTATCTTAAAATCAATTACATATTCTTCATTAATGCAATTATTTTAATGGGGGGTATCCATTTGCACACATCGACATAATTGGTGTATTCCCTACAATATTTGTAGCATATGATCTACCAAGAAAAATAGCTTGCTAGCACATATGGCCTTCATATGTCGTACCTTTATATTTTATGAGCTACTTATAAATAACATTTCTAGTGCATAGGCTTCATAACACTTACTTTTTGGTAGCATGTGAGACACCGAGCAATTGTTAGTTTGTGTGCCCTTCACATGACTTACCTTAGTAGGTTATGAATCATCTAGCAACATAGCTTGTTATCCTATGTACTTCACATGGTCTACTTTTGTAGCATTTGAGTAACCTAGTCACAACCCTTGCTAGCCCATGCACTTCATATGATCTACCTTTTGATATCTCCCATGATCACCCTACAACCCAATTTGAAGTACATGTAAATCAATGAAATTATTGTGTGGTTCTTACCAATAGATAGACCATGCTAGTTCTTGAAATCTACATTGTATTTTTCTAACAATAGAGACACCAATATTATGCTTCTCTCTTCATTGATATCACTTCTTGTGTGATTGTCTTATGTTTTTTAGTGGTTTCTTATCTTTCATGTCTATTTTATATACGTTTAGACTAATCTTATTTGCCAAATTCTTGTTTTATAACTTTCATTTTTCTAATCCTTTCTTTGTGTAGGTTTTATGTATATTTCTAACTATCCTTCTCATGTAAGTTTTTGTTCTCTAATGCATTGATTGTGTAGGTTCCCAGTCTAGGAACATCATCATACTAGTTGTTTTTACCTTCCTCAATATTATCCTTTTTGGGGTTTCATGATTTTATTTCCTTTTAGTACTTTTTATTATGTACTTTAGCATGCATATTCACTTAGTCTTATAATATTTCTAAATTGGGGGTAAAACTCTAATGACATAAATTACATACTCATATTTTTTCACATTGGTATCCATTTCCCTTAATATATTTCTAAGCACATTAAACTCTTTCCTTCACTCTTCACAAAATGAATTATTTTATATCTAAATTAACTTTACATATAAAATTTATTAAAAAAATAAAATATTTTCACTTCCTTTATAACACTTCATCGAAAGAGCAAGTTTTAATATTTAGAAATAAGATCAATCACCTAACTGGAAAAATTATCAATAAAATCACATGGGCCTGGAAATTCATACAAATGAATTTAATATTGTAACATTCATTTTTTCCCTTTAATTAATACAAGGAATATTTGAAGAAAACACTTTTACGAAGTCCGATTCAAATTCGATTTAGTCCATTGTATAGTTAGTTAATTCAGTCTACAATAACGTGAGCAATAAAATAGAGGACGGTCCACCCCCCTTCATCAGAAGTGATGCTGATTATGACGATTATGACATTTGAATTGGTCTGAGAAAATAAGAGAGTTATTCAAGTGGATTACACCTCTGCCATTGCCGTCGTTCAAGGCATTGCTTACAAGGCCTGAAGAAATGTTTGCATAAGTTAAATGAAATATATTTCTAGCTCAAATTTTCCACATAATTTGTCCATACTTGCGTACACATCGAAGGACTGCAATTTTTTATTCTGATTTGGTATCACAAGATAAAGGAAAACCCAAACAAATCTTATTCTTAATTTGATACTTAGAGGTTTCCAAGGAAGCTCCCCATTTTATCCAAATGCTGACTGCTTATGATATCACCATGACACTTGTCTCCTGCAAGCAGACGTCTAATTGCAGTCACTTTTCAATAACAATATAATATCATCTTATGTGATTTCCTTTAGGTCTTTGTCTTTTATTATATAATATTAGAGTGGATTCACGTTTGAATATTTTAAATTTTTTTTGGTTAAATTGTTAGATGGATCAGGATCAGTTTCTATTAGATTAATTTGAAAAAGATTAACAAGTGTATTAAATTGGTCAGTCTTAAACCACACACACTAAGCAACATATTAAGTCTAGAAGATGTTAGTCAATTTTGAGTGTTTTAACACTTTTAAGTCTAGAAGTGTATTCTTAGTGTGACAACATACTTTAAGCAACATATTAAGCCTAGAAAACTTCAGTCAAATTCTGAGTATTTATCACTTTTAAGCATACAAGTTTAAGCTTAGTGTGTGTGATTTAAGCCATTCCTATTAAATCTAAGTCTTGTAAAATCTAAAAGAGATTCCAGCTATACAAAAATGGATCTAATATCACCCTAACCTTGACCAAACATTTACAAATGAAACCATTACAACTTAAAAAAATACATAACAACTTGTAACAAAAATTGCTTGACCTCAAACAAAACCTTGAAATTATCCACTTGTTGTCTTTGTCACATTGTCTGGAAGAATATCATCTACCTACATTTCCCATTCGAGTCCCTTTAACTGGACATATGATTTAAACCACTAGGGGCCTTCATTCCTCTCAATACACATTCAGTAGGTGATGTGAGAGGGTGGCGAAGGAGGTGAAATTCTGCATCCAATAGGTTTGCACTAACAGTTTTAAATTAGGTTCATGGTCACTTCTATTATTTTTATTTGGGAATAAGAAGAAGAGGATTAGGCATGACGTGTAGATTAATGAAGAAGTTTAGCTAAGTTTAGGATGAAAGTCCAACTTTTCTTAGAACCATGTCATGTAAACACTAGACTATTGCACAAAGGGAAATAGGTCAAAATGATTCAGAAAGAAGTGTAAGAAAGTATGAGTGTCATAGTTATCAACTCTATGCTTCCTAAATTTTATGAGTATTATTGTATGTAGATAAAACACACATGCATAATATATCGAGGGATTAGATTAATCAATAAATAATAAATGATATCTAATTCAAAAATCTAAATAAATGATTTGAGTTAAGATAATCAATTAAATATATATTGAAATAATATAAAATTGGTAAGGAGTAGATGTTTAGCTTTATGTTTGATAAGGAAAATAGGAGTACATACATTGTGATTCATCACACTAAAAAGATTTGACAGATAGGAAAACAGTCTATTATGTATCTAGGTTTAATTCTACACTTGTGGCATTGAATCTAATATGTAACCCTATGTTTGTCTCAAATAATAACCTTAATTCTTGTGCAACTGTAATAAAAATCAACAATATGAACATCAAGTGAAAAGTATGAGTAAGGATCAAAGAATGACATAAGAAAAGTCATAGACATACATAATCTATCCTAAAGCATTCTAGTAATGAACTAATATATAAAGATGTATCACTACTATCATATAAGCGATAATGCGATAACTCTACCAAGATTCATAATATAATCATTTAATGTAGCAAGATGTCCTGAATTATCAGTAATATCCTACATGAGAAACTAATGAAATATAATCATAATCCGTGCTATCATCATCTAATTTATCACACGGTAATCATCATTAATATTCCTTAAATTGATTAAAACCATAAAAGAAATATCATCCCAAACCACATCATCATTATATATAAGAGAAAATAACTCACATATGAAATCACTATCCCTAGACTCCTCATAAAATACATTATAAAAGGAACGAGTTTAATGGTATCGAAATAAGACTATTGTAGTACTTTGCAATAAAATCATGATCAGAACTCAACAACATCATTATATAAAATAATGTAACATGTTAAAGGGTGTACATGTATATTAGACATCTAAATAGTGTTGAGTTTGATTCTTAAAATAAATAATAGCTTAAAAGATGTATTGAAATAGAATTACAGTGTGCATTTTTTACCATTACAACTGAAGAAACAGATTTGTGTTTCTCCTTAAAACTGAATTGTATGGCCTCTATAGCTTTAAATGTTCTACAGTCCTGACGGAAAAACTAACTGTGATTCGGAGCCGAAATCATTGGTTTAACTACTTGATGTTAAATCAGTCAATTATTTACTTCGGTCGGCCTTCTCGATCAAATCAGAAGCTTCCAAATCCAATGAAAATTCCCTTCTTTTACTCCAAACTCTTCCTTAACGTCAATATTAAAGGTGGCTAATGGTTGTGATGTTCCATTAAAGTTTACCTGTTCTCTTCTCACCTGTAAACTGTAGCCGTCATTAAATTTGAATCCTGGTCATCGATGGCTCTTCATTACTTTGACTTTTGTTTACTTCCCCTGTTATCTCATCATTTTCCACGTGTGAAAACAAAAATAGTTGAGTGGAATCCATTGAAACAAGTATTCGGTGAATGTGAGGAGGGGCAGAGATTTCCTTACATTTTAATTTATTTGTCATTAAGAAACTGATTATTATGTGCGATTAAATGACATCATACCGGCCAACAAAAAATGTTCCCTCAAAAATATATTTGTCTTTTTAGTGGCTGTTTCAATCTCTTTTAGGACGAGGAATAATTGTACAGTTATTTGAAATAGGCGATTAAGAAATTAGGCCACAAAGTTTTACTATGAAGACGATACCAAATCAGATTCCCTCCTTTCTTATTCGCTTCCTCGTTTTGTCGTGCATGAAATTGTGGGATTAGCCGTCAATTTTTGGATGATCTGTCACATATTTCTTATGAGTAACGCAAAAACTATTTCAATCTCGCCAACGAGGTGAAGTCAAAAGGCATTAGACAGTAAGAGTCCCAGACGCTGATCACAACTAATAACAGTAATGATTTTGACTTCTACAACACTCCTCAGGAAGAATCTTCTCTTTCCTTACTTCCGTTCATATATAATCCATCT